>NC_143152.1:9345245-9645245 GCF_041381405.1 Jatropha curcas | reverse complement strand
AGGTTCAGTCCTCCTTGATTTCCTTTGCATAAAACAACCTGGAATAGTACTTAAAAGAAAATAAAATAAAAACGAAAGAGTGTCTAAATTAATAACAGGGTAATTCGTATTGATATTGATACGCCAATCCCCGGCAACGACGCCAAAAACTTGACATGCGTTTTTCGCAAGTGTACGAAATCGCAACAAGTAGTATAGAGTAAGAAAGTATCGTATCCACAGGGATTGGTTATCAATTACCAAAATTGTGTTAACCTATTATTATTTAAACGATGATAAAGGGAATTTGCTATAAAGTAAATAAAATTCAAAGTAAAAGAGATCAAACAAAATTATTGTGAAAAGAAATCAGGAGATTAAGCTACTAGGGAATTTGATTTCATTTAATTCTATCCAGCTTATTCTTATTAGTTCATTAATCAAGTTTAATTGTTCAAATAGGAGAAAACAACCCTAAAGTCACTAACAAGCTCTCCCGATTTATTGTTAGCGATTCTAATCCAAATTAATCACCTACCTTAATAGAGAAATTAAACATGAATCAGATCATTAGGTTTTATGGTTGTTTTATGAATCCACAACTTAATACTGTATTAACTTATGAAAACCCCCCTTGAGTCAAACCATATAGTTTCCACATCAAGTTATTATTCTCAAGTAATTTATTACCTTGTTCATATCAATAACCCTTCTCCCGAATGTAATTATTGAAATAAATCAATCCAGGGGAATTATTCTGCTTGGAAGCCTTAAGCACAATAATAAATTATAACAAGAACAAAGAAAAATAAATCTAATATTATAAGCTGGAATCGAATTAAATTACATCAAATCCCTAGTATAAAAGTTTAGCTAGACATAGTAATTAAATTAAACTCAATCACACTTGAATCATTCATCATAATTAAAGACAATAATAAAGAAAGAAACAAGATGAAGAGTTTAGAATAAAAACTGTATCACAACTATGTTGAAGGCTTCCTTGATCTTAGCACAATTATTTGAAGCTTGAAATCTTTGAGAAGAAGTAAAGTGTACAAAGCAAAACGAGAGAGATGTCGAATGTAAACAAGATCCAGAATGAGCTCCTTGCTATGAGAAGTTCCTTTCTTTATATAGAGGTCCTGAAGGCCAGTCTGACTCCTTTTAGGAAATAGAATCCTTATTTAGTGCAAAATCCTTTATAGGAGATCATGACTGTTTAGGTTCTTGATTTCTTCTTGATTAGGACTCTTTTTCCTCCTAGAATAGGTCCAGGTCTTGATTAGTATGTTTAGGAAACTCCCTGAAGTCGGTCTATGTGAGAAGAGTTTGATTTGCGATTGAATTCACGCTGGTTCCGCCTGATGATAGCACGGGCGTGCTATCTGGCACGGTCTGGGCGTGCTTTAGCCTGGAAGTCTGGATAGTGAGGCACAGGGCGTGCTACATAGCACAGGCGGGGCGTGCTCTTCTCTGCCTCTTGAGTTGCGCTTCTTGCGCTCGCGCATTTGCAAGTCGCGCTCGCGACTTCTGCTGGGAAACGTTCTGCCTCTCAAAGGTGCTGTCTCGCGCCCGCGCATACCAATATCGCGCTCGCGACTTCAGCTCGCGCTCGCATATATGAATGTCGCGCTCGCGTATTCTGGTCCAATTGCTTCTGAAACTCAGATCTGCTTGTCGCGCCCGCGCATTTGAAAGTCGCGCTCGCGACTTCAGCTCGCGTCCGTGCATATGGAAGGTGCGCTCGCGAGCTTTCTTGCAAATCTTCTGACTCTCTTTTCTGATTGTCGCGCTCGCGTCTTTGAAAGTCGCGCTCGCGACTTGGCCATTTTTTTCGCAGTTAAGACTTGCTTCATAACGCGACTTGGGCGTGTCACTTAGCACGGGCTGGGCGTGCTAGAGCTGAGTGCCTTGCATTCTAGAGTCCTTTTCTGCACTGAAATCCTACAATTTTCTCTTAGATCAAGCGGATTAAAGACCAAGGAAGCTTTTGATCATAATTATGCTAAGAGTGATTAAAACCAAATTAAAGTAATAAAAACTTACTAAAATTCTAACAAATACTATATTAAAAACACTATAAAATTTATACTTATCAGAATCGAACCGAGTTCTTATATGGAAAATTAATTAATCGTCCCAATCAAATCCAATCATTGCATCCATAATTATTTAAATCATCCACACAAAAGCAGTTAAATCAAATAAATAAAAGACCCACTCTTGCCTTATGGTTAAAGGCGGGTCACAAACCAAACCTAAAAATACATTCTACCCAATTAAAAATTTTAACCCGAAAACCAAAAAAAAAACAAAATCATGCATAATCACATTTTAATATTCTGAACTTAATTAAATTGCAATCTGCCCACAATTGGTTGTCTTCGGATTTATTAGAAGAATTAAATTTTATTTTTTTGTACAAAATTATTATTTTTTAAAAATGACAAAAATTGTTTCTGGAACCCTAGAACAGTCGCGTCACGCAACTGTCTTTGGAAGAACAGTTACGTGACGGATCTAATAGTCGCGTGACCTAACTGTTCTTAAAACTCCAGATCCATCAACCGTATATTTTAGATCCACAATTAAAATAGAATATATATTAAAAATAAAATGAAACTGTGAATATGAACAGTCCCGTCACGCAACCTCCAGATCCATTACGGATCTGATAGCCGCGTGAAACAACTAATCTGGGTAAGGAAACGATATTTTGGACATGAACAGTTCCGTCACGCAACTGCCAGGTCCGTTACGGATCTACTGGCTGTGTGACGCAACTGATCTGGTCCGTGCTTACTTTTCAAACAACTTATTTACATCATTCTTTTATTTAAACAGGCTTTAATAAAATCTAAAAACAACTAAGAGTGAGCAGAATACCGTTTAACTAAGATTAACTACTAAAACAATAACAAAATAAACAATACTAAATAAAAATACAAAGAAAGGTTTAAAAGAGTTACCTAACCCTCAGACTGAGGATTGTAAACAGCTTAAACGCCTTAAAGAATGACAGTTAATCGTTCTAGAAGCTTTGTCCACAAGGATTCAAATGCTCACCTTTTTCTCTCTTGCTTTTTTCTTTTTATGATTTTTGTTTTAACCTAATTGATGTCTAATGGTTGTTTTTCTTCAAGGGAACTCAGAAGAGTCCCTGGAGAAAAGCTTAACCGCAAGTGTATGTTTTTTGACGCCCTAACAACCAGTCCCGAATAAGAGATAAAACGATGTATTTATAAAAGTAGGGCAACAGGACCCGATAGCTGCGTGATGCAGCTCACTTTCTGGACCGTTGCCACGTACTCAAACAGAATGAAAAACCGTTATGTCGGCATTCACGGTGACGTCATCTAGATTGGAGTTGCGTGACGCAACCGATAGTGCCGTCACGCACCTGATAGCTGCGTGACGCAACTCTTATGCAATCCAGACACATTTACATTAGTCTAATTTAAATCCTTGGATCAAAAGACTTCTAGATAGCTATAACCCTTCATTCTGCATCCTCGTATCCTCATTGGATTAGGTGAGGGCATAAAGACACACGTCAACAGTATAAAATCCAAAGATAACACCAATAAGGATGTGCCTTTTATATTGGCATTGGAGCATTCATCCAAGTTAATACAAAATCATCACCGTACTTAGACATCTCTTGCAGTAAAAGGTGCCAACAATGAGGCTATAATCATTGATTAAAGTTTATGCCTCCAAAAAGTTTTAGGTTCAAACTCCTATTCACAAAGAAGAGCCATAGCGGAGAGAGAGAGAGAGAGAGAGAGAGAGAGAGAGAGAGAGAAATGGTTGAAGAAGAGAGGGTTTGGGTTTAGAACAACTAAACAGTGTCATTTGGAATAAATCAAAGTTGGGTTAGCTAACTTAAGTGGATCCATATTTATTATATTTTAATGTCAATTTTCACTGAATTTGTAATTACGGTGCAATTTTTTCACAAATTTGAAATTGGGATGCCTAGGAGTTTAAGTTCATTTTAGAGTGCAATTTTTACACATATTTGAAATTGGATGGTATTTGGAATTATTTAGCCGAAAAGAAAATAGCTTCAAGCAAGAATTGCATGGGAAAGAAGAGTGATAGGAAGAATGAGCTTTACGGTTTCAGAGTCATGGGTTTTTTTAAGTGATTCGATGGTCTCACAAGCCTATAAAGTGCTTAGAGGACCAATACTTTGAGTCTCAATATATAAATTTACCCTTGTACTTTTCACAAAAAAACATTGTAGCACTCTCAATTTTTATTTTTATCCATTGAACTTAATATGTAAAATTGGACCTTTTAAAAACTTCATTTGATCCACAATTTGTAAAAATAGCACACCTCAACTTATAGCATCCTCAATTTTTACTCTGACTTGTTGAATTCAGCTTGTAAAATTAGACCTTTTAAATATTTTATTTGACCCATTAAATATCTCGACTTGGAAAAATAGATTAATTAATATGGTTCTAAAAGTATCCATAATGGATCTGGAGGTTGCGTGACGGGACTGTTCATATTCACAGTTTCATTTTATTTTTAATATTCTATTTTAATTGTGGATCTAAAATATACGGTTGATGGATCTGGAGTTTTAAGAATAGTTAGGTCACGCGACTATTAGATCCGTCACGTAACTGTTCTTCCAAAGACAGCTGCGTGGCGCTACTGTTCTAGGGTTCCAGAAGTAATTTTTGTCCTTTTTAAAGGATAATAATTTTGTACAAAAAAATAAAATTTAATTCTTCTAATAAATCCAAAGACAACCAATTGTGGGCAGATTGCAATTTAATTAAGTTCAGAATATTAAAATGTGATTATGCATGATTTTGTTTTTTTTTGGTTTTCGGCTTAAAATTTTTAATCGGGTAGAATGTATTTTTAGGTTTGGTTTGTGGCCCGCCTTTAACCATAAGGCAAGAGCGGGTCTTTTATTTATTTGATTTAACTGCTTTTGTGTGGATGATTTAAATAATTATGGATGTAATGATTGGATTTGATTGGGACGATTAATTAATTTTTCATATAAGAACTTGTTTCGATTCGCTCAGGTTGGGTTTAAGTAAATAAATCATTTGGCTTTTCTAACTAAAATAAATTAGAAATTGTAGGTTAAAAGAAGCCGATTTTTTCGGGCGTCGGCTTCCAACGGGCCAGTGTACCCAATTCCCTTACCCTGAACCTCATTGGTTCGCTTGACCAGTCTTTTAACTATTTTGGCCTTAAACAAAATTGGGTTTAAAATGGAGTCATCTTTATAAAATAAAATTGGAAACGGTCCCATTGCCGAAAAATTGGGTGGCGACTTAAAATGTTTTATAAGACCGATCTATCGGCATCGCATCCAAAAAGTGTTTTGTCACCATTGTTCAAAATAAAGATCACTTTTCCAAATCAAAACGAAAAAGTTGACAGTTTTTCGGGTCGCTCGAGGGTGAGATGAAAACATATACTGATATTAACTTATTCCCATGTGAATTAGTAATGCAAATTAAAAACTATAAAAAAAGAAAAAAAAAAGAAGCAATTTGCTTGCCTCTTGCTATGCATCCAAAGGCAGGAGCTTTATCCTCAAAAAATAGAAAAGAAAAAAAAGGGTAACATGGGCTTGCATGTTTATTGATTTCCTCATTGCAGAAGTCGCCTTAAATTCCTTTTATGTTTTTGTGTACTTTTTGTGAACCCCTGCCCCCAAATATCATAGGCATGTGAATGCATGTGACTAAGGGCAGAAATGCACGTGAATGTATGAGTCGCCACCTTGTTTAATTATTTTAGGGTAAACTAGGAAAAAACCCTAAGTGACTCCAATTTTAATTAACCTAATTACTAGATTAATTATCCCAATGTTAAGGCATGGTCTACGAACCTGAGGTGGATCCCGAAACTATGTCATGCTGATTAACTAACCTAAACGATGAATGCTTTGCAGGGTAAATGATGCAAATGGACCAATGAAAAATGTTTATGTGATTTTGACTTGCCGCTCGGGGTTAAATCCCTAACGTGCCTACGTACTTCCGTTTGAATGGAAGATCAAAGTCAACGTAGTTCGATAGGCCTTTTTTTAAGGGCTTTGAAGGTGTATGCTTAATGCATGAGTGTGTGTATGCTTTGTGCATGTTTGTTTAGGCATTTTGCCAAAGGATCGATTGATTCGATTAGGCGTTCGTCGCCAAAAATGTTGGTTTTAAGGCATTTGTGACAAAAATAGTTGTCGGGCGATTTGTCGCCAAAGTTGATATTTGGGCTTATTATTGCCAAAATTGATGTTCGGGCTTATTATTGCCGAAATTAATTTTGTCGGGCGATTTGTCGCCAAAATGATTGATTTTAAGGCTTTTAGCCAAAGATGGTTCATTTTAAGGCATTTTGCCAAAAAATGGTCGATTTTAAGGCTTTGAGCCGAAAATGGTTGATTTTAAGGCATTTTGCCGAAATTGATCGATTTTAAGGCTTTTAGCCAAAATGAGTTGGTTTAGGCAATTTGTTTGCCAAAAGTGTTGATTGGGCGATTGTCGCCGAAATTGATTGATTTTAAGGCCTTTGGCCAAAATTGGTTGATTAATTCAAGGCATTATGTCAAAAAATTGATTTAAGCGATTTGTCGCTAAAAATGGTTAATCTTATTTATAGGCGATTTGTTTGCCAAAAATTGATTAAACCGTAGGCAATTTGTTGCCAAAATGTAATTGATTAAACTGTAGGCAATTTGTTGCCAAAACGCGATTGATTAAGGCCTTTAGCCACAATTATCAATTAATTGGACTTAAGCCAGATTTGTTCGAAATAAGGCGATTGAATCGTAGTTATTAATTAACTAGATTCTTTAGCCAAAATTGTCGGATTTAAGATCTAACACCACGATTATTAATTAACCGGGCATTTAGACTTAATCGTGCTTAATTAAGGTAGTTTATTTACCTAAATAATGACATGAATGCATTTATGCAGTTGTAGAATTATTAAGAGTAGAAGAGAAATATGCATGAAGTGCTGAAATTAAATGAGCAGAGTTTCGTTTATGTACTTGATTTAATCGACGACCGCTTCTTAGCTCCAGATTAAGCTCCTCGTTTGGGGAATATTAATTAATTAATTAGAATTTGTTTAATTTTAGTGGCCAAGTATCACAACACATAAAAAAAAATGAAGACTGAATTAAAAATGCAAAAAGCGGTAAAAGAATTGCAAAAGCGTGAGAGAGAAAGATCGTCCGTCAACACAGACAGGAGTGGCCAAAAATGAAGAGGTAAGTGGCTATTTATAGGCCAAAAACGGGCCTAGGGCGGTAGCTGCCGCCGGTGCCGGTGGCAGGTGCCGCGGGAGGCCGGCGGCAGGTGCCGCCAAATCGGTGCCGCCGATGACCGGCGGCTGCTGCTGCGGCTGGCCGGCGGTAGGTGCCGCCATGTCCGGCGGCCGGAGCCGCCGTGCTCGGCGGCGGCCCCTTGGGCCTTTCACTCCAGAGGAGTTTCAGGAGTTTCGGACCTCCAAAAAATATTCCGGGACCTGTTCCGTGATCCTCGCGACATTCCGGACGTTTTAAGTACCATATTGGAATACTTTCGGTGCACTTCCAAAATGGCCTTCGGTCCGGTCGGACTGTCCGTAGTCCAGAAAAGCAGGCTTTTCAAGCCTCAAAATTTGAGTATTCACACTTTTTTCGTGACCAAACAAGACATCGAATAACAGATCCAAGGTCCTCTTATAATCAAAGACACCATGGCCCTTGTGCACTAGGTGAGCAAATAATATATATATATATATATATATATATATATATATATATATATATATAGAGAGAGAGAGAGAGAGAGAGAGAGAGAGAGAGAGAGAACACGGATAGTCTTGATAGTAATCTCAAAAGAAAGTTCCTAGATGAAGAGCTTGCGAAGGGAGACATCATCGTCGGTTACTGTGAGAGAGAGAACAAATTGCACATTAAGGGGCTGAGATGGGTTAGACTTCTCCTAACCCTAAATGGTGTGTTTTAGTAAACCTAAGGTGGGTTAACTAACTCATGCGGGTCCTCTATTTATTATATTTTAATGTTAATTTGATAGAATTTGTAATTACGATGCAATTTTGACATAAGTTTGTAATTGGGGTGTTTGGGAATTTAACCACTTAAATTCATTTTAGGGTACAATTATTACAAGTCGTCAAGTTGAGCGTATTTGAAACGGTTTAGCCTTTGCTTTTCTTACTTATTTCTATTATTGTTTATCCTTGCTCATTTAATTTATTTATTAAATTTTTTTCATTATTGTATGCGTAAAATTTGTTCGTAAAATTAAGAAACAAAAATACAAAAAATACAAATTGTGTTTATGATAATAAATGGATACAATCTCTATATGGAATCTCCTATTACAAAGAAGATTATCCTTTGATTCTTCTCTATGTTGTTGCGAACACGATTCAAGGGTCGAAACGACTTGATCTTGAATTGATGTAGGATTAATATTTCGGAATACGGTTGCGACAGTCGAAATGACTTGAGGTTGAATTGATGTAGGATAAACTTTGGAAAATTCAAGGGTCAAAGAGACTTGATCTTGAATTGAAGTTGAAATAACTTTGATTTTTTGGACTTGGAAGAGACTTTTTGTAGTCTTGATTTTGACAGAGCTTTGAGACTTTTTTTCTGTTTTTTCTATATATTTGTGTATCTTATGTGAAGAGAGGCCTCCTATTTATAGAGATTTGAGGAAGTCCCTTTGCCAAGTATGTAATTTAATTAGTCCACTTGGCATGCTTTCATTGGCTGTTGCAGTGTCACTTATCTTATCCAGACCCCTGACTTATTCGCGAAGTATTTAATTTAATTGGTCCACTTGGCAAATTTATATTAGATTTTACTACATTATTTATTTATACAGTAAATAACATTTATGCTATCGGGCTTAAGTTTGTCTCCTTTGCATCTTCAGCTTAAAGCAGGTGTTAACGAATGTATCTATTCAGGTTTATGTCTTATCACAACTACTTATTGTTGATGCGTGTCTTTAGGCCCCCACCTGATCCGATGATGATACGAGGATATGGAATGAATGGGTTAATGCTATATAGAAGTCTTTTAATCTAAGGATTTAAATTAAAAAAGATTTTAAGTCTTTGACTGGGCATAGCTGCGTCACGCAACTATGTTAGACTACATGACGTTTTTGTATTAAACGACATGTAGCTCTAGTACAGCAAGTAAGCTGCGTCACGCAGCTATGCTCTGTGACCTACTTCTATAAATAGATCTTTTTCTCACGTTTGAAAGAAACTTTTGACGATTTTGAAACCCTAAAAAACACACCCTGCGACCACATTTTCCTCTAGAAGCTCTTTTGAGTTCGTTTGAAGGAAAATTGCCATTAGATATCGATTTTAGGTGAATTAAATCAAAAAAGAGAGAAAAAAAATCAAAAGACAAAAGAAAACGAACTTGAATCCTTGGAAACAAAGCTTCTGGGAGATCTTAACTATCACTCGTTAAGACATTCAATCCGTTTACAATTCTCAATTTGAGGATTAGGTAATCTCTTTACCATTCTTTGTGTTTTTTTACTTATTTTTTGTGGTTTTTGTAATTTAAGCTTCATTAAATTGTATTATGTTCATATTTGGCTATTTTACGAGTTTTTAAATCATATTTAGATAAAAAATGACCTAAATAAAGCGTTTGAAAATGAGCTTGGGCAAGAACAGCTGCGTCACGCAACTGTTCATCCAAGAACAGCTGTGTCACGCAACTTTTAGCTGTGTGACGCAACTGTTCTAAGCTTCCAGAGTTAATTCCTTCAATAAATCTGAAAAAATGACCAATTATAAACAGATTGCAATTTAATTAGGTTTAGAGTATTAAAATGTAATTATGCATGACTTTTGGTTTATGGGTTTTTGGGTTTGATTTCGAATTGGGTAGAATGTATTTTTAGGTTCGGTTTGTAGCCCGCCTTGAACCATAAGGCAAGAGCGGGTCTTTTATTTATTTGGTTTAATTGTTTTGGTTTGAATGGTTTGAATAATTTTAAATGCGATAATTAGATTTGATTGGGACGATTAAATAATTTTTCATTTAGGAACTCGGTCCGATTCATTTGGGTTGGGTTTAAGTACATAAATAATTTGGCTTTTCTAACTAAAATAAATTAGAAATCGTAGGTTAAAAGAGGCCAGTTTTTCTGGGCGTCGGCTTCCAACGGGTCGGCGTACCCAATTCCCTTACCCAGAATTGCATTGGTGCGCCTGACCAATCTTTTTATGATTTGGCCTTAAATAAAATTGGGTTTAAAATGGAGTCATTTTTTATAAAATTGGAAATGGTCCCATTGCTGAAATAATGGGTGGCGACTCAAAATGTTTTATAAGACCGATTTATCGGCATCGTATCCAATAAAATGTTTTGTCACCACTGTTCAAAGTAAGGTCATTTTCCATCAAAAATAAAAAAAGGAACGCTTTTCGGGTCGCTCGGGGCGGTACGAAAATAGATTGGCGACTTCGCTGGGGAAGCACCCGCTAATCCCCGGTTTTTTTTTTAATAACTAGTCGGTTGCAATTAAAAATTAACTCTAAACCTACGTTTTCTAAAATTGGAAATAAAATTGGTTAGAAAGCCGTTGGAAAATTCTTTAATCGTCCTTGTTTGTTTATTTGCTTTCTTTTACTTTTAAGTTCTTGCATTCATACTGCATCTCTCTCTTCTCACCACTTTCTACCCAAATTATCCCTCGGTATCATTGTTAACTTTGAAGGTGGATCCAACCTAAACCTTGCGTTTTAGGCACATCCACCAGCGAATTAGCAATTTTACCAACCGCAAGCCCAGTGCCTTTAAAGGTGCGTCAAAAGGAGTAGGCCCACGTGAAAGCCCGAACCCGGACTTTGTAAGCCCAATGGACCAAAGCCCATGCATGTAGTTGAAAGCCTTAGTCACTTCCCCATAAAGAAAACCTGAGTCTGTTTGCTGTTGCTCTGTTGCATTCATTTCGAGAGTTTGTTTCGCCAATCTCAAAACCCCCTGCTGGTTGTCGAGATTAGACCAAATCCTAAGAAACAGATGTCGAAATTTCTACCAACAGAACTCATGTGTGGGAGAGATAAGGTTGGAAGACATGCATTTCCCAACTCCCGTTCCCCTGCGTGTTATAAACTGTTCATATGCTGTGACATTCATGCATCACGTAATGTTTTTCGTTTCAGCCATGCATTAATAAGAGCTAATTTTCGGTATGGACGTTTGACCTTGATTTTGAGAGTGGACCTCTAATTCGCTTTGAATAACATAATGCAATCATTTATAGTGAATTAATACCCAAAAGAAAAAGGGAGTTAGGGGGTTACGGTTCCTTTGTATTTTCACATTTCTCGCATTATTTGAAAGTAAGCGTGAGATTACAAAAAATTTGTAACTAATCAAAATAAGATCCTGCTTGGGATCATCTGTTCCAAGGCAAAAAGTAAGGACACCAAAAGCCAAAATAAGAAATATCCCGCTTGGAAATTCTTTCATTCCAAGGCAAAAATTAGGGACTCGAGAGAAAATAGTCGACTGTAAAATCCAAAAGGAACAGTAGACGACATATAATGCTAGAAATGTTTGAATATGAAGTAAACTATTGCTATGTTATTCATACCGAATTTTAGGTCCAGTCGTAAAAAATGAGATCTTATTTCCATACTGGTTATTAGCACATTAGACTTGCATTTCTCATCCTATGTGCCTCTATTCTTCATGCATACATGTAGAACCTCCTTTAACTCAGGTCCTTTTATCTATCAGTCAAAATTGATCCGTCTCGGGAAATCACTTCAAGAGTTTGGCGCCGACAGCCTGGTCAACGTCTGGTTAGAGTGCCTCCAATCCCCTAGCGTGCTCTGGTTAGTTCTGTGGTCAGTCCAAGTTCGTTTGATTCGGTTCTTGATTTAGATCCGGTTATAATTGAGATGGCTGACAATAGTGTGAATGAGACTGGTTTTTCTCCGGCACAGTTAAGGGCTATATCTGATATAATAGCCACGGCTTTGGCTCAAGAGAGGGCACAAAATCCAGTTCCTCCTTCAAGTAATCAACTTGTAGTTGAGGAAAGGGAGACTCTAGAACCCGCTTCGGGTAACCAAGCATCAGCTGGTAATGCTGCTTCGGTTGAGAACGATCTGATTAAGCAGTTAGCAGAATTAAAGGATAAAGTGGAGAAGATATCTGTTTCAAAAGAAAAGAATCCAGTCACCAATTTTCATGTGGCTGAATATGTCTTGAAGCCCACAAGTTCTACTTCTGCCAAGACCTTTAAGCATACCTTATTCGAAGGGGATAACGACCCAAGGTCTCATTTGTCTGAGTTCATTCATGTTGCCCAAATGAACCGGTATGATGAAGAGGATGTGTTACGGGCATTTCCTCAGACATTGCACAAGAGCTATAGGAGATGGTATGACGGTTTGGATGTGGAGACACAGAGAGACTAGGTCAAGCTTCAGACTGCTTTCCTCAAGCACTTTAAAACAGATGACAGTGATGAGTTTGGTCTTCGTGATTTGGAAAGCCTAAAGCAGGGGAAGGATGAAAGCTTCTCCGATTATTACAGAAGATGGAGGACAAAGCTGTTTATAGTATAGACAAGGCCAAAGGATCAAGAGTTAATCCGGATTTTTAGTCGAAGCTTATTGCCTTACTTTAAGGAGAGGATGTTGGCTCAACCTCTCACCGACTTTTCTCTGGTACAAAGGGCTGGGTTAAATATTGAAGAGCTCTACAATGAAGAGAAAAGAAAAGCCGAGGGTTTGGTAATTACCGGTCTTCCTACGGTGACTATAATAAAAATTTTGGCGATGCAGCTACAAACCAATCGGGGAGTAGCAATACAGTTGGAGCTGTTAATGAGAGAATGAGAAGGGAATTCACTGATTTGGGTAGACCATTAAGCACAGTTATGAGATCTTGCATCAGGAATGGTGTATTGTCAAAGTTACCAATTAATCCATCTAAGCCTATTCAGGGCAAGTTTGTTAATCAAGACTGTGAATACCATCAGTGCAAAGATCATTCTACTGATAATTGCTTCAGACTCAAACATGATATACAAGATTTGATAGATAGTGGGAAAATCACTAAGCCCTCTGAGCGTAATAAGCCGAGCACATGGACTAATCCTCTGCCGTAGTACCAGTATAACTATCCACCTCATGAGTCTCCAACATGCGGATCAATTAATGCAATTGGAAGCAGTTTGCCTGAAGAGTTGATATTGGCAAAGGCAGAGTTGGGAGAGAGGATGTGTGCTATACATTCGGGATCACTACAGCAGAAGATACGGAGGAAGTCGAGAGGAAGATGCTGGAGATGTCAAAGCATACAAAGATGAAAGAAAAAGCTACCCCAAAGACCAAGGATGCTCCTGGTGCCGATGAAATAATACAAGCCATTAAAGATAATTGTGATGGATGTGTTGAACAAGCTCTTAACTGTTTTTCATTTTTCTGAATGTTGCTTTGGGAACGATCTGGATAAATTTCCTTTACCATTTTAATCAATAGAAGTGAATTTTGATTACTTGTTTTCTTGTTTTCCTGATTGTCATGTTTATGGCATTGATTATAGCACACACATATTTGACATAAATGCATTGCATCATTTCGTATTTAACCAAAATAATCGAAATCGGATCAGACTTTAAGCTTGAGCTCAGAAAGGATCTCCAAGAATGTCTCAAGAGGAATTTAGAAGTCTTTGCCTGGAGTTATGCTAATATGCCGGGGATCAACAAGTCAATTGCAGAGCATTTCATCCCTACCGATCCGAATATCAAGCCAGCAAAGCAGAAAAGAAGATGGGTTAGACCAGAGTGGCAAGACAAGATGAAGGCTGAGGTTCAAAAGTGGCTAGATGCAAGTTTCTTGGAGGTAATGTATTACCCTGAGTGGTTAGCAAACATAGTCCCTGTGCTAAAGAAGGATGGGAGATTAAGAGTCTGTGTCGACTACAGAGATTTAAACAAGACCTTGCCCAAAGATGATTTCCCTCTTCCACATATGGATGTTTTGATCGACAGTGCTGCAAGAATGGGATGTTATTCCATTACGGACAAAAAAAGGAAAAAAAAAGAAAAAATGCTGATGAAATAAAAATAATAAAATAATATGATAGTTGAAAAAAAAAAGAAAAAAAAGGAGAAAATGATAAAGAGAAAAAGCCAAAAGTGAGTTTTTCAAAAAGTCTGTTTTATTCATTGACTGCCAAACTGGTGGCTAGATTTATCAAGCGGAACATTTTCTGCTGCTATGGTGCTCCTCATCACATAGTTACAGACAATAGTTTTCACTTCCAAGCAGACGTCATCCTGGAGGGAAATTCAGACCCAACTAGCATGGACCATTCAGAATCCAGAAGCTGTTGGCCAAGGGTGCCGATGAGTTGGTCACTACGGAAGGGAAGCCTTTTAATCGGATTGTTAATCAAGACCAGATGAAAAGGTTCTATGTCTGAGATGATGATTTCGATTATAAAAAAAGAAAAAAAAGAGAAAAAAGAAGGGGCAAGGTTGAAAACCCGAAAGGGCGACTTATGTAAGAAATGAGCTCGCTAGGTTGAAAACCCGTAAAGGGCTGCCTAGGCAAAAGTTAGAGTTTTAAAAAAAAAAAAAGAAATTTTGAGATTAACGCATGGTGCTTAGTTTAAATGCGAAATCTATGCCATGCATTCGTGACATACTTGCGACCGGTTGCTCAATGCCATCAACCTGACTAGAAGGAGAATAGGCGAATGAGTAGTTAGAATGAATGGCTATTGTATTAAAGTAGTTTCTCTTTACTTCTGTATGATGTTGAAAGAAGTAAGATCAATAAAGAGCTTGATTTTCAAATTTTTCTTCCCTTTTGTTTCTGGGGTATGATTGTTGACTACAAGACCTTCCTCTCTGCCTATATGGTCAGCATTTGCTTATTTGTTTTGAAGATGTTTGGCTGATGGTCCTGCCTGAGTGTTGGATTCTTTTATACGGCGATCAGGAGGTCAAATGCTATTTTCTCGGTGGTTTCCCGGAAAGGATCGATAAAGGAAAACCATGAATAAAATCCCTAGCACTTAAATAGGTTCATGCATACATGAGGAAGTTGCATATTTTATCTGTCTGAATATTGCAGGTGATAAAATGATCACCCCATTGTTTGTCAATAATGTAAGTTTCCGCCCTTAGTTAAAAAAAAAAAAATCCACTTTTATGTGCTTTCATTTCTTAATCCAAGGGCAGGAGGCCCAAATGCTAATCAAGCAAATAATTTTGAGACAAAAGATTTGTTGTCTTTTGCTGGCTCTAAGTGCAGAAAACAGGAATCAAATAGAAAAATAGCGGTGGAAGCATCCGGAGATATAACAAATGGGCATTTGGCATCCAAATAAAGCGCCCAAGTCCATTAAGAATCAATCAAAGCCCAAGTCGGCTTATTCAGGCAATTTGGAGTCGGTGTACGGCTCGTATAGTGCAAATAATTCCATTTACTCGCCACACAGGGGGCAAAATCATCAAAATCATTAAATACCCTCAGGTAAGTTTTCTTTCAACACCGCATCAGGAAAAGTATACCTGAAAATTTGGGGACTAGAAAAATTTAGCAAAATTTTTGCTAAAATTTCAAAATTTTTTGTAATGGATAAAAAATAAAGTTTTCAAGGTTTGCTTAAAAGATAATATTTTTGGTTCCAGGATGGAATTCCAAACTGAGGGCAAAAATAAAATCTTTTGCCCTGATGCAAAATTCCAAATTTCAAAGTTTATGGTTATTAATGCATGGGGGCATGTGATGCTCCAACATCTAATAAAGGCGAGATCTGTTTGTACACAGAAATTGCTCTGTCTTCTTGAAAATTTTTCAGGCCAAATCCTCTGAAGCCGATTACACTGAGCTGAGGAGGTGAACAACAAAGCCGATTACACTGAGCTTTGGACATCATCAAACCCTCTAAAGCCGATTACACTGAGCTGAGGAGGTGAACAACAAAGCCGATTACAGCGAGCTTTGGACATCATCAAACCCTCTAAAGCCGATTAAACTGAGCTAAGGAGGTGAACGACAAAGCCGATTAAACTGAACTTTGGACAAGGTGAGATTTGTTTGTACACAGAAATTGCTCTTTTCAAATCCTCTAAAGGCCATTAGACTGAGCTGAGGAGGTGAACGACAAAGCCGATTAAACTGAGCTTTGGACAAGGCGAGATCTGTTTGTACACAGAAATTGCTCTTTTCAAATCCTCTAAAGCCAATTAGACTGAGCTGAGGAGGTGAACGACAAAGCCGATTAAATCGAGCTTTGGACAAGGCAAAATCTGTTTGTATATAGAAATTGCTCTTTGGACCCACAAAGCGAAATCTGTTTGTTTACAGAAATTGCTATTTGGTCCCACTAAGCGATATCTGTTTGTATACAGAAATTGCTCTTTGGACCCACAAAGGAAATCTGTTTGTATACAGAAATTGCTATTTGGTCCCACCAAGCGAAATCTGTTTGTATAAAGAAATTGCTCTTTGGACCCACAAAGCGAAATCTGTTTGTATATAGAAATTGCTATTTGGTCCCACCAAATGAAATCTGTTTGTATACAGAAATTGCTCTTTGGACCCACAAAGCGAAATCTGTTTGTATACATAAATTGCTATTTGGTCCCACCAAGCGAAATCTGTTTGTATACAGAAATTGCTCTTTGGACCCACAAAGCGAAATCTGTTTGTATATAGAAATTGCTATTTGGTCCCACCAAATGAAATCTGTTTGTATACAGAAATTGCTCTTTGGAACCACAAAGCGAAATCTGTTTGTGTACATAAATTGCTATTTGGTCCCACCAAGCGAAATATGTTTGTATACAGAAATTGTTCTTTGGAACCACAAAGCGAAATCTGTTTGTATACAGAAATTGCTATTTCCTCCCACCAAGCGAAATCTGTTTGTATAGAGAAATTGCTCTTTGGACCCACAAAGCGAAATCTGTTTGTATACAGAAATTGCTATTTGGTCCCACCAAGTGAGATCTGTTTGTATACAGAAATTGCTCTTTGGACCCATAAAGCGAGATCTGTTTGTATACAGAAATTGCTATCTGGTCCCACCAAGCGAGATCTGTTTGTATACAGAAATTGCCATTTTCAAAAGAATCTTGGATGTGACTAGACGACCGCTGATGCCCAAAACGCTGATGTAGTCCGACTAGAGCCTTCAAGGTGACACAACAAAATCCTTCGAGCCAATCAAATCGAGCTTCGGAGGTGACTTCAAAGCCAATCAGACCGGGCTTTGGAGATGATCAAGACCTTCATTCAACCCAAGATTGAAGGCGCGTCAGTAGACCACTTTAACATTAATCGTTTACACAATTAATGATAAAGTGGGGGGGCAAACTATTGACGCGTGTCTTTAGGCCCGCACCTGATCCGATGATGATACGAGGATGTCGAATGAATGGGTTAATGCTATATAGAAGTCTTTGAATCTAAGGATTTAAATTTAAAAAAGATGTTAAGTCTTTGACTGGGTCATAGCTGAGTCACACAACTATGTTAGACTACATGACGTTTTTGTATGAAACGACATGTAGCTCTGGTACACCAAGTAAGCTGCATCACGCAACTATGCTCTGTGACCTACTTCTATAAATAGATCTTTTTCTCACGTTTGAAAGAAACTTTTGACGATTTTGAAACCCTAAAAAACACACCCTGCGGCCACATTTTCCTCCAGAAGCTCTTTTGAGTTCGTTTGAAGGAAAATTGTCGTTAGATATCGATTTTAGGTGAATTAAATCAAAAAAGAGAGAAAAAAATCAAAAGACAAAAGAAAACAAACTTGAATCCTTAGAAACAAAGCTTCTGGGAGATCTTAACTATCACTCGTTAGGACATTCAATCCGTTTACAATCCTCAATCTGAGGATTAGGTAATCTCTTTACCATTCTTTGTGTTTTTTTACTTATTTTTTTGTGGTTTAGTAATTTAAGCTTCATTAAATTGTATTATGTTCATATTTGGCTATTTTACGAGTTTTTAAATCATATTTAGATAAAAAAATGACCTAAATAAAGCGTTTGAAAACGAGCTTGGGCCAGAACAGTCGCGTCATGCAACTGTTCATACAAGAACAGCCGCGTCACGCAACTATTCATCCAAGAACAGCTGCGTCACGCAACTGTTCATCCAGGAACAGCTGGGTGACGCAACTGTTCTAAGCTTCCAGAGTTAATTTCTTCAATAAATCTAAAAAAATGACCAATTATGAACAGATTGCAATTCAATTAGGTTTAGAGTATTAAAATGTAATTATGCATGACTTTTGGTTTATGGGCTTTTGGGTTTGATTTTGAATTGGGTAGAATGTATTTTTAGGTTCGATTTGTAGCCCGCCTTGAACCATAAGGCAAGAGCGGGTCTTTTATTTATTTGGTTTAATTGTTTTGTTTTGAATGGTTTGAATAATTTTAAATGCGATAATTAGATTTAATTGAGACGATTAAATAATTTTCCATATAGGAACTCGGTCCGATTCATTTGGGTTGGGTTTAAGTACATAAATAATTTCGCTTTTCTAACTAAAATAAATTAGAAATCATAGGTTAAAAGAGGCCGATTTTTCTGGGCGTCGGCTTCCAACGGGCCGACGTACCCAATTCCCTTACCGAGAATCGCATTGGTATGCCTGACTAGTCTTTTTATGATTTGGCCTTAAATAAAATTGGGTTTAAAATAGAGTCACTTTTTATAAAATTGGAAACAGTCCCATTGCCGAAATAATGGGTGGCGACTCAAAATGTTTTATAAGACCGATTTATCGGCATCGTATCCAATAAAATGTTTTGTCACCACTGTTCAAAGTAAGGTCATTTTCCATCAAAAATAAAAAAAAAGAACGTTTTTCGGGTCGCTCGGGGGCGGTGCAAAAACACTTATAGTTAGCCATATTAAACACTTATCATAATCTATCATAACTAATTGTAATTAGCTGTTTGTTAACTCTTGTAGTCATCTCTTGTAAAGCTCGTGTATATAATAACTACATTGTATCACAACCACTTCATCCTTTAGACATGCATTATTTAGATCTTGAAAATCTACACAAACAGCTATTGATAGGAACAATGTTTGAGATCCAAGTAAGATACTTGACTTCTCTGATGAAACTCGCATTAATGAGTTTATTGACTTCAGTCTCTATTTGCGGAATTAATTATGGATGGAATCACCTTTTGACCTTGTTTTATGGGCTTCACCCTAGGTTTGATAGCCAAGTCATGGACAGCTACCTTAGGATCCGATTCTGGCATCTCTTTAGAGGACCATGCAAAGACATCTCGATACTCCTGAAGTAATTCAACTTGCACCATTTCCTGCTCAGACGATAAATTTACAGTAAGGAAAATTGGGCAAAGTTCTTCCATTGTTCCAAGGTTGACTTCTTTCAACTCATCAACTGTAGCTTTATTTCCCTCTTTCAAAACAAAAGGAGCATCCTCAGGATTTTCCTCAACAAGAGTTTGGTCTTGATTCAGGTCTTTGAAAGTAAAATGGCCAGCCATCACTACATCGAGTTCTTCTTCTTCAGGCTGATTAGAGACTTGGCCAGTTATAACCACAATATATAGTTTTGCTTTCAATGTGGATCCCGTCGTCACCACCCACTCATTTTTTCTCTTCATCCTCGATGGAATTTTGCTATGCAAGTCATTGCAATCTATAGTAACGGCAGACTGCTTTTTTTTTTCTTTTTTGTTCTTCTTTCCTTTACTGGGTTTTGAAATCCCAAGTCTTTGGTGGATAGGGGTTCTACTTCTCTTGGTATCTACACTTTCTAGAGTTCCAATTTGATCAAAGACCGAAATGCGACTTCAAGGACCTCTTAATCGATTGAAAATAGAAGGTCTCAAAACTTTGCTTTTTGTCTCCTTTATTTCTTCAGCAGAAATATAATTAGAGGTTTCTTTCCTGATTTTTAAGTGTAAAGGAGTAGGAGCTTGATACCCCAGGCCAACTTTATTACTTTGATCAGCTGTATTCTTCTCATTCCATACTTTGTGAATCCAAATTGATGACTGTTCACCATCCTTGAAATCCCTTGTCAATTTGGCCACATCAATAGAACCATACGCAGTTTTAGCCAATAGCTTATATGTATTAGGATCAAAACCACTTGTTCGTTAAGCTGGAAATGCTCCAAGCTCAACTATCGAGCTCTTGGAAGGCCTTTTAAAACCTTTCAACAATGACTTGAAAACTTTAGGGGAAATAAGACTAGTGACTGGTGGAGTCAAATCTTTCAAGCCTTGTATGATATCTTCTTGATTTGAGAAAGAATATTGATCATCTTTGCCTTTGGAGACATGTAAAAAATGGAGCTTTATTTTTTTAGCAACCATTTGAATCGTCATTGCTAAAGCATCATGTTCGCTTTCTTTTATCGAGGAAAACTTTCCTTCTTCAATGTTATTTGTAGGAACCCTTACTTGCCATCCTCAAGGGTCAGTTGAATTTTCTCAATTGAAAATTTATCAAAGTAGAACTTTGCATCGGTGAAATATGATTCAGCTTTAGTAAATGGCTTCCTTTTTCATTCTTTAAGTACTTAAAACATTGATGGTCAGTCGAAGGCAACAACTTATTTCCATAGATCCATTGGTGCCTTAACAATACATTGTAAGTTGTTCTTGCATCAATCACATGAAGAAGAACACTTGACTCCATCTCATCAATAAACAGTTGAAGCTGAATTCTAACAATAACTCTTTGCCCATTCTAATTGAATCCATGTATCACCAATCGACTTTGCTTCAATTCATCCATTGGAATGCCAAGTTCCTTAAAGGTCTTGAGAGGCATAACGTTGACGGCTAAACTTGGATCTAGCAAGATTCGATTTACCTTTCTTTCACAGATATAACCTGCACAAACAAGGAACGATTATAGGGCTTGTCACTAAGGATGCGATCTTCATCAATACAGGTGATCTTTTCAATTGCTGTATAGTAGGCCTTTGCTTTTTGAGTCTCCCTATTGCTATCTTGTTTTAACTCTCCTTCAACATGACAACATGGAAAAGATAATTTAGCATCTATTAACTCCTTTGGCATGTACTCTGCCAAAGTAATTGGTTGCCTAGGCTTTTGTTCTTTGGAATCTTCTACCAGCAGTTTGAAGATCTTTCTCGGCTTTCGAGACTTTGGTTGAATCTTTAAGGAAGTCAATTGTGGTGACTTGACAAACTCACCTTACTCCTCTTTAGAATTGCCTTGGATGGATGTGGGTTCCTCCTTTTACTTCTTTTGCGAGTAACCAAAGTCCATCCTTCATGTTCAAACTGATTCTCAGTAGGTTCATTGGCCCTAGTAGTGCTCCCATCTCCTTGTGGCAAGTTGAACTCATTTGGCAAAGAACCTTGATTTAGACAAACACCTCAACTTGAACTGGGTCTAAACTTTATTGCTTCCTTTCTTGTGAAGATTGGCGATTCATCAACCACTATTGTCGTCAAATTGGCAGTTGCTTCCTCCTAATCGAAAGTGATGATACCATTCTTCTACATCTCAATGATTTTTTCTTTCAAGACAAAACACTTCCCAACTGGATGGCTAATTAGCCTATTATACTTATAGTAGTTTGGATCGTCCACTCAATTTGCTTCCTCCGGGAACAACATCTTTGGCAGTTAGATGAGTTTAACTTTAATCAGTTCATCCAACATGCTTGAAACGTAAGAATTGGAGAAAGGGTAGCTCTTTTCTTACCTCTCCTTTAAAGTAGCCGTTTTCCTCCCTATTGGCTAAAAGGGAGTGGCTTTCATATGTTGCTTTTTCTCAGTCCTAGGTTGTAACTTGATTGACACTATTGTTACAGCCATAAACTGCTTACTTTCTGACTTGACGAATGTTTTAACAAATTTCTGCACTTTTGGCTTATCTTTCCCCTTTTTAGGCTCCTCAACTGGGATATTTTGATTCCTATGGTCAGAAATACTGAGCTCCATGTCATGAGCTTGAGTAGCCAACTCTTTAAAAGTATGAGGCTTTGATCCCTTGCAAGATTTAGTGCAAGCCCCAGTGCATGTCCTTGATGCACATATCGATTGTTGAGGATTCTGACAGTCGATCCTTGTAATTCAAACTTAGACTTCTTCATCTTTCGATGTAGTCAATAATAGATTTCTCCTTCCATTGACAAGTAGTAGTGAGTTTAATCATACTAGCTAGACATTAAGCGATTGAGGAATTCTCACTCAAGTTATTCCCAGCTATCAATAGAACTAAGCTAAATGTTGTCTGTGCTAGCATTGTTGTAAGTTTCCACAAAGTGGGCTACATGTTGTCTTGGATTTCCTTTTCCATCAAATAGTTGAAACTTAGAAGATTGGTAATATGATGGCATCTTCATCATGTTAATCATCCGAGTATACGGCTTTGAATAGTTGTAGGAAGGTTGCAACGTAGTCTCCAACTGATCTTTTATGACTTTTTTAATAAGCTCCTTTAGTTGAATAGTCGAGATCGAGCCATCAGCAGTAAGTTTGACACCTTTTCCTAGAGTCTCCTTTGATGGCATCTCTTTCGGTGGCATAAACCCTTTCAATGCAGATTCATACTTTTTAGACATTTGACTTTTTCCAGTCATGTTGTTTAACCTGTTCATGAGGAAGGCAATATGTCTATCTTTCTTATGAAGAGCGTGATTCAAAGCTTCCAGTTGCAGCTTCAAAGCATTCAGTCGTTCTTCTACTGTTGTAATTCTAGTCATCATAACAGAAATGACATCAGAAGAGTTTATTGTTGAAGTAGTTGACTACTTTTGGGATGCGCTTTTGTCAACAGACTCCACTAGAATTAGCAAAGCAACAACAACTTTTTGAGGCAGAGGAGTCGTCTTCGCATAAATTTCAGTGATGGACTTTATCTTAATATTTGCATAAGACTCAAATCAGTAGTAGATCTGATATTGAGAGGATTTAAAGCACTAGTTTGTCCAGCCTTTGAGTTGATAGTGACCTTCTTTGGTGCCACTTAATCTTCTGGTTGATTTGTCGAAACTTTGAGATTTGCAAAGAGGAGAGATGAGAGGTAGAGATGTCCCACTGGGCATGCCAGAAATCCGTTTGCGTAAAATTTATTCTTGAAAATTAAGAAACAAAAGTACAAAAAATACAAATTGTATTTATGATAATAAGTGGATACAATCTCTATGTGAAATCTCCTATTATAAAGAAGATTATCGTTTGATTTTTCTCTATATTATTTCGAACACAATTTAAGGATCGAAATGACTTGATCTTGGATTGAGGTAGGACGAAGTTTCGGAATACAATTCAACGATAAAAAAAATTGAGGTTGAATTGATGTAGAATGAATTTTGAAAAATGCAAGGGTCGAAGAGACTTAATCTTAAATTGAAGTTTAAAGAACTTTGATTCTTTGGACTTGGGAGACACTTTTTATAGTCTTGAGTTTGACAGAGCTTTGAGACTTCTTTTATGTCTTTTTCTCCATATATGTGTATCTTATGTGAAGAGAGACTTCCTATTTATAGAGATTTGAGGAAGTCCCTTACCAATTATGTAATTCAATTGCTCCACTTGACATGCTTTCATTGGCTGCTATGATGTCACTTATCTTATGCAGATGCCTGACTTATTTGCCAAGTATTTAATTTAATTAGTCCACTTGGTGAATATATATTTGATTTTTACTACATTATTTATTTATGCAGTAAATAATATTTATCCAATAATTTTATTTTAATAACCATTTAAATATTTTGATTGGTTATTAAAATAAATTATTTAATTTAACTAACCAATAATTTAATTGCCTAATTAAATAAGTAAATTAATAATTAAATTAACTTAAATAAAATTTAGATGTCTACAGTTACTCCTACTCTTCTCTTAACAAATATATTTCTAAGAATAATCAAGATCGAAGATTCTTTTAAAAGAAATCAATATTGAAGATCAGTGTTATTTGATAAGGTGTGGATAAAATATTATGTTCCTCAATTAAGTTTGTAACTTCAATTTCACTAATAGCCACTGCATTCCACAGATAGTCACCCTATTGATGCTTATTTGTTGTGAATGATGTATTGTACTTTCTTATACATCTGTTTGGTCATTCAAATTTATGTTGGCTATTTATAAAGTGATGTGTGTCAAGTGATGGAAATTAGCAACCACGTGGTGATCATAAGGATCTACAAGTTTTCAAATGAGAAGATGATTTTAAAAGAAGATCCAAGGGCATTTAAAATTATCCAAATATGTGGG
The DNA here is from genome assembly GCF_041381405.1 of Jatropha curcas. Lineage (NCBI taxonomy): Eukaryota > Viridiplantae > Streptophyta > Magnoliopsida > Malpighiales > Euphorbiaceae > Jatropha > Jatropha curcas. Next base: position 9,620,980 of record NC_143152.1, on the reverse strand, counting down.
GAATGAGTCTTTTACTTTATTTTGCATTTTAATTAGCATAATTGAGTCTATTTAGATTGAACTTTATGTTTTGTTTAGTTTTTGAGATTTCTTAGCTTATAAATACTTAGTTTTCAGTATTGTAAAGCATATAGAGAATAATTTTATGTGTTTTATATAATTGAATTTAAGAGAAGCAAATTCTCTTTAGTTCTTCATCAAACTTATCAAAATAATTAAATTTTATGGTGTTTTTTCACCGTAATATCTTTGGTTCATACTTCTAGTTTAGGTCAGGCCATTATTTTGTTCAAGAAAAAATTTCTAATTTAGATATTAGGGCTTCATAATTAGGGATTTAGAGCTTATATATCAAATCTAATTTTGGAGTATCAATGCACAGTTCTTGAGATTTCGTGTTATAAAGATTGTTATCCAACCATATTAAAAATAAAGGGACGATATTGAAATGTTTATGGATATAGGCATTCTATTTGTTTGATACATATAATGTCTTTATTTTACATATACTCTAGGAGATATATTTCGAGCCTATATTTCTTAATTGTCCTTAGACTTCAATTCGTCACTTAAAAGTACATCAACTTCTACTTAAATAACATAAAAGTTTTTTTATCCAGTTTCCTAGTCAACAACCGGTAGAAAACTGACTTGGAATAATTTTTTAACAAAAAAATTTAAAAAAGCCACATCATTTTTTTTTTTTTTTTGAGATTTTTTTTCCTTTTCTCTACGTTACCTATTCTCTTTTGGTGCGTTACCTATTCTCTTTTGGTGTGAAGAGCAGACCCATTCATGTTCTCTCTGTTATAGCTTTTCACATTCACTTTTAATGTGAATCTGAAAGAACCCTTGAATAACAAACAAAAAACAGCAGACAAAACACCCCATCTTGAGATAGATCAAAACAATCTTGTGTTTGAAAACTTAAAGAAAAAATGCAAATCAAAATCAATCTAATTGGACTCCATGAGATTCTTGAGATTGCGATGGTAAATACTTCGAGATCCAAGAGCGAAAATTGAACATGGGTCATTGATGTTTGCAGGTTCCATGATTCGTCATTGCCTCTGAGAGTAGGTGAACGATGATGTAGGCAGGTTCGACGTGGAACAAGTGGTCGTCGACTGAGGCCGTAATTATAAAGTAGAGAGAGAAAGCTTATTTATTTAGAAGAAATGGAGATTTTTTGTTTGTACTTTTTTTTTCTTTTTTTCCTTCACTTGTTCTATGATTATGAGATTTGAGTTGCTTCTATATCTCTCAATTGCTCGTCTACTAGGAGTCAATATCCATCAATTTTTATAGACATGGCTCGCCGGAGAGTATGAATTCAACTGGAGACTAACTAGGAGTTGTCAAAGCTACAAAAAGAGAGATGGGGTAGAGCAAAGAGGAGAGAGAAGAGAGAAAAATAAAATTAAAGTGAAAAAAAAATAGAATTACAAGGTTGAAAAGAGAGAAAATCATTCAAATATTTAATGTGACACTTTTTTTTTAATGAAAACTAATATCACGTTAGTTTTTTTACCAACAGTTGATTGGAAAATTAGCTAAAAAAGGCTTTTCTGTTATTCGGATCGAAATTCATGTATTTTTAAATAATGAATAGAAAGCTAAGGATAATAAAAAAATATAAGCTATACTTGACGTACAATGGGTGAAAATAATCTATGTAATGATATTGGGCTCTTGAAGATAAATTTCGATATTCTTTTGAGTCAAGACAACATAATGAGAATAATATATTGGGATTAATGCGACAAAGTAGACTACGCAACATCAATCTTTAGAGTTACAGGATGATGTCTGTTAAGATACCATTAGCCAAGTCAACACGTAGATATAATCTTGGCTCAAATCCATGCTGTTAATATTTTACTGTTTCTACAATTTGTTATACTCCTTGATCTTTGTTATTTACTTTGATTTGATTAGGTTTGTAATTCCTTATTTGTAGCTGATTCATCTGCTATAAATGGCTATTTAAAAGCCAAGGTCTTCAATTGCAAAAACATAAAAAAACTTCCATAATTCTGATTCCTCTTATTTTCAGTTTACACATGGTATCAGAGCAAAACCATGGCTGAATTAACAAACTAATTTTCTTCTCATCATACTAATGCCCGGCACACCTTTTCTGTCAAACTAAAATCATCAAACTATCTAGCCTGGAAAACTCAATTCCAACCCCTCCTCAACTATTACAATCTTAATCATCTCATTGATGGTTCCCTTCCACCCCCAAAAACAATTAAATCCCTATCTAATCCAGCTATTGATATTCCAAATCTAAAATACACGACTTGGTTCAAACAAGACTAGCTTCTACACTCTTAGCTTCACTCCTCTCTCTCTGAAGAAGTCTTTCCATATATTGTTGGGCCCTCTCAAGAAGTCTGGCAAGCTTTAGCTCAATCTTACAATTCTGTCTCTCAAAACATATAACTTAAAATTCACATTGAACTTCAAGAGCTCAAGAAAAATGATATGTCAATCTTTGCTTATCTCCAACGTGTAAAGGCATTCAAAGACGAATTACATACTGCTGGCTGACCCCTCTCTACAGCTGAATTCACTGCCATTATTTACAGAAATTTTGGTTTCGAATATCACAACATCATTACTGCCTTGAACCTTTGCCCTGACCCTGTTCCTTTTCATGAGTTTCACGGACAACTTATTGCTCATGAAATACTTCTTAAAAGTTGTCATGAACCACCTCAAGCAAATATGGCATCTCGACATTTCAAACATAATTCACTTCCTCCGCTGCTCCCATCACCAAATTTAAACCCCCATTGGCAATGAAATTCCAATTCTAAACCCAAAGGCCCTTGTCAACTATATAGATTACGAAACTATACTGCAGATAAATGTCGTCACCGCTACAAAAGACAAAATCAAAATGCAAATCAATACCAAATCACTCAACAACCGATGGCAAATTATTCATACAATTGCCCACCACCACCTGCATCCTATCCACCACCACCTTTCCCTTACTAACCTATGTTCAATCACTATCCACCCCCATCAGCAGTAGTAAACTACTTCAACACATCACCTAACGAAAATAATTGGCATCCCGATACTGCAGCCAATTATCATGTCCCCCCAGACATTCAATCATTATGTACCGTTGCTGAATACCAAGATACGAATAATCTTCATGTCGAAAATGGTGTTGGATTACCAATTTCTCACACTAGTACGGTTACTATTTATTCTCCTAATGGTCCTCTTCTTCTAAAAGATACTCTATGTGTTCCTAAAATTGTCAAAAACCTTTTGTATGTCCAAAAATTCACCACTGATAATTGTTGTTTTTTTGAATTTTGGCCTCACTGTTTCTTTGTTAAGGATCAGGTCACTAGGAGAATTCTTCTGCAGGGTCCAAGTGAAGATGGTATCTACACCCTTAAATCACCTCTCAAGTCTGCCCTGACAGCTACCGTCCCGTCATTTTTTGATTGGCACTCTGCCTTGGGTCACCCTCATCGTCAGACAGTGTCCAAAATAATAAAAGACTTTAAGTTGCCTTGTTCTAGTTTTGATCTTACTCTTGTTCTGCGTGTAATTTAAGGAAATTGTCCATAATATCTTTAGCCTCAGTTGAACATAAAAGCACCAGTCCTTTTCAAATAATTCATTCTGATGTTTGGGGCCCTGCGCCTATTATTTCTAGCCTAGGTCATAAGTATGTTCTTTTGTTTATCAATGATTATACTAGATTTACATGGGTATATTTGCTCAAAAGTAAAAGTGAAGTTTATGATTTTTTTTTCTTCACTTTCAATCACTTATAAAGCGGAGTTCAATTCTAAAATAATGGCTTTTCATTCAGATTGGGGAGGGAGTATCAAAAATTAAATAAATATTTTTAACAAAATGGGATAATCCATAGAATAGCATGTCCTTATACCCATGAACAAAACAGCACTGCCGAAAGAAAAATTCATCATGTTGTTGATACTACATTCACCTTAATGTCACATGCAAAAATCTCGTTAAAATTCTGGAATTATGCAGCTGAAAGTAGTGTCCAATCTATCAATATTCTGCCTTCTCCAACATTACAAAATAGAATTCTTTACATGTGTCTATACAATTCTTCACTAAACTATCTTGTGCAACAACCCTTTGGTTGCACTATGTATCCTTTTCTTCGACCCTATTCAAATCATAAGTTTTTTTTTAGGTCTATACCATGTATATATTTAGGGACCAGCCCATCTCATCATGCCCATCATTGTCTAGACCCAAAAACAAGTCAGGTTTATCTTGCTCGTCACGTTAAATTTGATCTTACAATATTTCTTGGGTTCAATGCAACTACAAATAAGAGTCCACCTCCACCCAAAACACCTTGGTTATCTATTTCAAATCAGATACCTCATCACATGGATACCTTAGAAGAATTTTCAAGTACGACCTTATCTTCTTCTTCTACAGAGTTCAACTCAACCACAAATACTATTCTCCTCCCACTTATTTATCCCCAACTCACACAAATACCAACCACACAGATTCTATTCCATCTCCTTCTCCACAACATCAAATCTTACCATATGACGAACCTACTCCATCCCAAAACCCATTTAGAACTCACCCTATGTAGCTTTGGCCAACTACTCCTCAGCAATGGCGTGCATATATCTCTATAAGCAAGCCTGATTATTTGTCTTCTGAACCTCAGACCTATAATCAAGCCCAAAATCATCATCAATGGAGACAAGCAATGGAATGTGAAATTAATGCTGATTTACAGAATAAGACATGGCAGTTGGTTCCTTGCCCTCCAAACACAAATATGGTGGGTAATAAGTGGCTCTTCTATATTAAACGGAAAGCTAATGAAGAGATTGAGCGTTACAAAGCTCGGTTGGTCGCGAAAGGATTTTCTCAGCAACCTAGGATTGATTACAATGAGATGTTTAGTCTGGTAGTAAAAGCAATTACAATTCGCACAATTTTGTCTCTAGCTACTGTGTCTTAGTGGCAAATTAAACAGCTTGATATATCCAATGCCTTCTTACATGGACACCTTGAAGAAACCATTTTTATGGCTCAGTCGCCTGGATTTGTTGATTCGATTCTTCCGGATTATGTATGTAAATTGCAAAAGTCTTTGTATGGGCTTCGGTAAGCACCAAGAGCTTAGTTTCATCGGTTGAGCACTTTTCTGTTACAACTTGGCTTTCAGGCTTCCAAAGCAAACACGTCCTTGTTTATATATAAATAGGGTAATATTCACTGCTTCATTTTGATTTATGTCGATGATATTTGATCACGTGTTCGGATCCTAGTATGTTGGAGGCTTCTTACAAACCTTAAAATTAACCTTTCCAGTCTGTGATCTTGGTACATTGAATTACTTCTTGGGAGTTGAGGTAATTTCACAGTCTTCTAGAATCTTATTGTCACAATAAAAATACATTACTGACCTTCTGCAGCAGTTCAATATGAGTGACAGGAAACCCACTTTAACTCCTATGGCGTCTACTCCACCCCTATCAAAACATGGAGGTCAACTAATGGTTGATGGCGAAAAATTTTGACAGCTTGTTGGTTCACTGCAATATGTCACTCTAACCAAGCCCGACATCTCATTCACTGTCAACAAGATGGCACAATTCATGCATCAGCCAGCGCAAGAACATTAGGCTACTGCAAAATGAGTATTGCGTTATCTCAAGGGTACTGCCTTAATGGGTCTTTTCTTTTCCAAGTCTTCCTCAATTTCACTGCAATGCTTTATGGACAGCGATTGGGCCGGCTGTCCCGATGACCGGAAATCTACTTCTGGGCATGCGATTTACTTGGTAACTAATTTAATCTCTTAGTCTTCGACGAAGCAGTCCATAGGTTCACGATCCTTAACCAAGAGTGAATAGCGCTCCATTGCTCATGCTACTTCTGAAATCATGTGGCTCTTGTCCTTATTATCTGAACTTGGGTATCATGTTTTTCCAGCAACACTGTGGTGCGACAACATTGGTGCCATCTACTTGACTTCTAATTTGATTTTTCATGCTCGAGCAAAGCACATTGAATTAGATTTCCACTTTGTTCGAGATCAGGTTCAATGTAAACAGATTCAAGTCAAGTTCATATCTGGTCAAGATCAAATTGCAGACATTCTGACAAAACCTTTAAGTTCTCATTTGTTCTTACGACATCGTGACAAGCTTCGACTTATGTGTTCATTGTCTTCAGCTTGAGGGGGGCTGTTAAGATACCATTAGCTAAGTCAACACGTAGATATAATCTTGGCTCAAATCCATGCTGTTAATATTTTACTGTTTTTGCAATTTGTTATACTCCTTGACCTTTGTTATTTACTTTGATTTTCTTTGATTTGATTAGGTTTGTAATTCCTTATTTGTAGCTGATTCATCTCCTGTAAATGGTTATTAAAAAGCCACGGTCTTCAATTGCAAAGACATAAAAACACTTTCATAATTCTGATTCCTCTTATTTTCAATTTATACAATGTCTACCTACTTGGCATTTGTCCACTGAATGAATGAGAATTAATGAAATTTTTTAATTGATGGAGTTACAGGATGATGTCCACCGACAAAGTAGACTACACAACAATTTAAGAAATAGCAAGCATGTCAACTTTTTCTTAAAAATTATTTATGTTGAATTGTTTAATGAACTTCCAAGATTGCTTAACAAACGTCAGTCTACATTAAATTTTTATTTAGCATCATTTAATTTGAAGTTTTTAAGAAATTTACAGTAGCCCCATTGATTTTTTTTTTTTTTTTTTTTTGGCTTAAGCATCATTTTTTTCATTCTTTTAATCAATTTTAAAAAAAATGATGAAAAAGTTTAATGTTGTGATTCATAAAATAGTAGATCCCAATTGCGAATTCAATAGCATCTTTTACTTTTCTTTTCATCGTTCAACCAATGCCAAATTTGTTAAGAAACCAGAGCCTCCGTCTATGGTCTTATAAGGTCAAAATTTGCACTAAAAAAGTAGCATTACTTTGATAAATAGTTCTAAAATGACATTATTTTTATCAATGGTTTTTACACTGATACTGTTTTTGTCAAAAGAGCGTCAAACTTTATAAAAAGTTGAATGAAATTCTTAGTTTTTACATTCATCTATTAAATCCTTCATTTTATAAAATTATACATATTAAATACTTCCTCCATCTCATTTTGTTTGTATGGTTTGACAAAACACGTATATTAAGAATTTAATCAACAAAAGTTATTTTGCCTTTGTTTACCCTTAACTCATTCAGACATTAATAAAATCTTTCTTTTAATGAAGGATCATAAAGGTTATTATGGGAAAAACAATTGTTTACATATATAAATTTAGAAATCTGGTAAATATTTTGGAACACCCAAAAGATGAATAATAAGCAAACAATATGAGACCGAGAGAGTATTTAAATTTATAAAATTATACTTTTTTTAGGAAAGAAAATCGTACTTATTTAATTCTTATAAGATAGTTAATGAAAATATATAACAATAATTATTCAATAAATTTGTGTTAAAAGATTCATTAAATATTACACTTATTAAATTTATATCATGTAATTGAAAAATATGTAAAATATGTTTATAAATATGATTTTACAAGTTGAAATGTTCAATATATATATTTTTACTAGCTAGGGAGTTTCATGGACCCACCCAAAAATAAAAGTGCAACTAATTTTTTTTTATAAAATTCAAGTATTAATTTATATATTGAGCCATTATAATAATATGATAGAAAATTAACATGGGATATATAATGATGTATTAATCACTATATGGGGAATTATACACACTGTAAAGAAGAGTTGTAATATTATTAATGGAGGAGAATTAGAGTTTAATTCCAAAAATTTTTAAAAATTTTACAAGTGTAATAATTTTTTATTCTTTGATTTAACCATCTTAATTTTTGAAAAATTTCATTTAGCTGTACAATTTTTTTTTTTATCAGAAAAAAGTTAAAACTAAAAACTTCATTTGGAGAAGTCTTGTATTGTCCAAAGATGCTATTCGTAAGGGCTATCGATGGAGAGCTGGAAATGGATATTGTATCAACATTTGGAAAGATCCATGGTTGCCAAGAGATTCTTCTTTTTATGTTAGTGACGCAGAACGGTCACATGAATGGGAATAACGATTATACTCCGTCAGAAGTTTTGATCAATGATGTTTAATTTGACGAAAGAATTATAGAACTAAACTCTCAAGGAAGTTTATTGAGTATGAATGATGATCAAAGAACAATGTTCCTTTATAATAATAAAATAACCTATTTATAGGTTTAGGCTAAAACATAAAAACCCTAAAAAATAAAACAAAGTCGTAACTGGACAAAATCCTAGAAAGGTCGGTGGCACGGCGTGCTGGAAATGGCACGGTCGTGCCCTGGACTTTCAGAGGCTAGCACAGGGCGTGCTAGGAGTGACACAGGCATGCTTATGCTCGAGTCGTAACTGGACCTATCGGCATGGGCGTGCGTGATTTGGCACGGGCGTGCTTTGGACTTCCAGAGGCTGGAATGGGTGGACTGGAAAGTGGCACTGGCGTGCTTTCATTTCTTAGGCTTGGGCGTGTCTCGCGTCCTGGACTGCCAGAGGTGAGCACGGGCGTGCTGGAAATAGCACGGTCGTGCTCCTTTTTCTTGGTTTGTAGCGATCCAAGTCTTTCAGGTATTGAAATGCTAGTTGCTCCGCATCAATCCCCTCCACTTCAAAAGAACTCGACCTCGAGTGATCGTCATCGGAATAGAAAGGGAATAAATCAGCAACATTGAAAGTCCTAGAAATCTTCACATCTTCGGGCAAGTCAAGCACATAGGCATTGTCATTAATCTTCCTAAGTACCTGAAATGGGCCAATCATTTTGGAGTCAAGCTTCTTCTGCCCTCCGCCACGCTCCTTGTGAAGATAAACTATAACCTAATCACCCACAGTAAAAGATTTATAACGCCGGTGTTTATCAGCTGCAGCTTTATATTTTTCATTGGCAGCAGTGATGAATTACTGCACTTGCTTGAATACCTCTACGTGCTTGGTAGCCAAGTTTTTAGTTGCAATACTCTTCTCTACACCTACTGGAAGGGAAAGAAGATCAGGAGTATGGGTTGGTACCTTCCAGTAGACAATTGCAAAAGCTGACATCTTGGTGGAGCTATGGATAGCATCGTTGTAATCAAATTCTGCTTGGGCAAGAGCAAAATCCCACATCTTCTTCTTCTCACTGCAAATGCATATAAGGAGATTGCCAAGAATCCAGTTCACCACTTCAGTTTGACCATCAGTTTGGGAGTGAGTGGCACTATTGTAGTGAATTTGAGTGTTAAATCTTTTCCACAAAGTTGTCCAAAAGTGACTAGAAATTGTGTCTCGATCAAATGTGATGGTTTTTGTAATGCCATGCAACCGAATAATCTCCTAGAAGAATAACTTTGCTATGTGTGAGGCATCATTAGTTTGCCTGCAAGGAATAAAATATGCCATCTTGGAGAATCTCTCGATAACAACAAAAATAGAATCAGCCCCACGTTGGGTTTGAGGTAAACCCAACACAAAATCCATCATCTTCGTCTTCTACTTCTTTAACCTCATCAACTACATTCACCTATCGATGCCCATCATTAACCCCCCTACGTTTTGGACATATATTAGATGTATGCCCTTGTTTCCTGCATCGATAACAATAGTCTCCAGTTGGCTTTTGACACGGATTTGGTTTATTATTTTTGTCTGCCATGGGAGCCTTTCCTCGGGAATCTTTATTTTCTTCCCTTGGAGTCTGCGATAAGTTCTGATTAGTAGCAGGAGTTGCTGCCCTTGAATTCTGTCCAATAGAATTTCGATGAACTGTTGATTTTCGGATAAATAGGGTTGCCTAAAATTCTGGTTACTATTAGGTGGTTGCCGAGGTTGTCAATTAATTCTATCTTCCGCACGTTTAGCCATCTCAATTGCATCTGCCAAAGTGAAAATTGTAGCTACACCCATCATACACATTATGTCATGATTCAATCCCTTCTGATAATGAGCCATTTATAGGGATTTAGTCTCACAATTGTCACATCAAGCCTGCAATGTCAAGAATTCTTCCGTATATTCATCTACCTTTTGATTTCCCTAGAAATAGTCATGGTACCTATTATACAGGATTTGGGAGTGATCACCAGGGAGAAAATGCTGCTCAATCATCTGTTTCATTAAGATTCAATCTCGCACAGGTTCAATCCTTCGACAATAGCGTTCATTTTGCAAAGAATGCCACCATGCTGCTGCTTCTCCTTTTACTTTATAGGCCACAATGGAAACTTTACGCTTCTCCTCAACATTCATAATCTTAAAGAATCGTTCCACCTCCGCTAGCCATCAAAAGTGCTTTCTATATTTAACGATTCTGAGAAAGGTTGAAGATCTACCTTTATTTTGTATCCATCTTGAAAATTGTCACCATTCCCCCTATAATCTCGACCTACATCATAACGATTTTGGCGTCTGGCATAATCTGGTTGCTGTGGATTCGGAACTGCTATTTCAGCTGCAGGTTGCGGGTTGCCTTATTGGATTGCGAGAGTCAACTGTTTAATCTATTTGGTTAACTCTTCGAACCTCGCCTCTATAGCTATGAGTTGTGTCTTATGATTTTTGGCCATAGAGATACTTCGCCTTTCGGCTCTGATACCAACTAATGCAGAACAATCACGTAAATGGGAATACTCTATTAGGAGTTTTGATCAATGACGTTTGATCTGATGAAAGAATTATAGAACTAAACTCTCAAAGAAGTTTATTGAGTATGAATGATGATCAAAGAATAATGTTCCTTTATAATAACAAAAAAAACATATTTATAGGTTTAGGCTAAAATATAAAAACCTTAAAAAATAAACAAAGTCATAATGGACAAAATACTAGAAAGGTCGGCGGCACGGGCGTGCTGGAAATGGTATGGTCATGCCTTGGACTTCCAGAGGCTAGCACGAGGCGTGCTAGGAGTGACACAGGTGTGCCTATGCTCAAGTCGTAACTGGAACTGTCGGCACGGGCATGCATGATTTGGCACGGGTGTGCTCTGGACTTCCAGAGCTAGCACGGGTGGACTGGAAACGGCACTAGCATGGTTTTACTTCTTAGGCTTGGGCGTGTCTCGCATCTTGGACTGTCAGAGGCGAGCACGAGCGTGCTGGAAATGGCACGGTCGTGCTCCTTTTTTCTTGTGTTTTTAGCGATCCAAGTCTTCTAGGTATTGAAGTGCTAGTTGGTCCGCATCAGTTAGTCCTTTGATGGGTCCTAATTTTGTAGATTTGCAAGTGATAGACCTAATGGAGTGGGGATTGAGACACTAGAATGAGCCTTCAATCAATGGTCTTTTTTCACCTAAGGATGTGAATGTTATTCTAAAGTTGCTCATTAGTTTTGTCTCTCAAAAGGATAAAATTATATGGCATTAGTCTAAATCTAGGGATTATGTTGTTAAATTAGGCTATCATGTAGCAACAAATGCCCCTATTCATATTGAACTTTTCTCGCTTTCTCCTCTCTAGAAGCTGATTTGGAGTCTGCAGCTTCCATTGAAAGTAAGACACTTCCTATGGCGTGCTTGCTTTGAGATTCTCCCCTCTCGATATTTTTTGTTTAATCATGGACTTCCACTGTAGTTATGGTCCTAATTATGGTCAAGAAGAAATAACTATGTGTGCTCTATAGTTTTGTCCTAAAGCTTCAAATTACTGGGTTCTAAGGGGTCTTCCTGTTGCAACTTTTACTGTCACTTTCTTTTTGGACGAGTTTGGTCAAGTCTCTTCTAACTTAGATCAAGCTAGGTTGGAAGAATATATTGTTATCTCTTGGAATATCTTGTATAATCAGAACCTATTTGTTTGGCAAAGTATTAATTCGACTCCTTGTGGAATTGTTACCTCTACAATCAAGTACTTACTCGAATCGAAGGCGACACAAGCCTCCATGATGTGAATACTCAAATTTTGAGGCTCAAAAGCCAGTTTTCTCGGACTGTAAACAGTCTGGCCTGCTACAGTGCCTTGCCAATTAGTTTGGCTTTGCTACAGTAAATTTGAGTAAATTTTCCCAGACTGCAAACAGTCCGGCCGGACCGGAGGCCATTTTGGAAGTTCACCGAAAGTATGCCAATATGGTACTTAAAACGTCCGGAATGTCGCAACGACCACGGAACAGGTCTCGGAATTTTTTTCGGAGACCCGAAACTTCCGAAAACTCCTCTGGAGTGAAAAGCCCAAGTAACCGCGGCCGAGCACGGTGGCTCCGGCCACCGCGGCACCTGCCACCAGCACCTGCGGCAACTGCCGCCGGACCGCCGGCGGCACCTGCCGCCGAACATCCGGCGGCACCTGCCGCCGGCGACCCATTTTTTGCCTATAAAAGGCCACTTACCTCTTCAATTTTGACACCCCTGTCTGTGTTGACGGACGATCTTCCTCCCTCCCACGCTCCTTGCGATTTCTTTACCGCTTTTTGCATTTAATTTAATTTTTATTGCATTTTTATTGTGATATTTGCCCACTAAAATTCAACAAATTAAAATTAATTAATATTTCCTAAACGAGTAGCTTAATCTGGAGCTAAGAAGCGGCCGTCGATTAAATCAGGTACACAAACGAAACTCTGCTCATTTAATTTTAGCACTTCATGCATATTTCTCTTCTACTCTTAATAATTCTACAACTGCATAAATGCATTCACGTCATCATTTAGACAAATAAATTGTCTTAATTAAACACGATTAAGCTTAAATGTCCGGTTAATTAATAAACGTGGCGTTAAAGCTTAAATCCGACAATATTGGCTAAAATGCCTAGTTAATCAATAACTACGGTGTAATTGCCTTTATTTCGAACACTTCGCCTAAAGGTCCAATTAATCAATAATTGTGGCTAAAAGCCTTAATCAATCGCGTTTTGGCAACAAATTGCCTACAGTTTAATCAATCACATTTTGGCAACAAATTGCCTACGGTTTAATCAATTTTGGTAAACAAATTGCTATAAATTAGATTAACCACTGTCTAGCGACAAATCGCTTAAATCGAACTTTTTGGCAAAATGCCTTAAATTAATCAATCTTTTGGCCAAAGGCCTTAAAATCAATCAATTCTAGCGACAATCGCCCAATCAACACTTTTGGCAAACAGGTTGCCTAAATCGACACATTTCGGCCAAAGGCCCTAAAATCAACTATTTTGGCGACAATCGCCTAAATTACACATTTTAGCAAACGAATTGCTTAAATCAACACTTTTTGGCCAAAGGCCTTAAAATCAATCATTTTGGCGACAATCGCCCAATCAACACTTTTGGCAAACAGATTGCCTAAATCAACACATTTTGGCTAAAAGCCTTAAAATCAATCATTTTGGCGACAATCGCCCAATCACATCATTTTGGCAAACAGATTGCCTAAATCGACACATTTTGGCTAAAAGCCTTAAAATCAATCATTTCGGCAATAATAAGCCCGAACATCAATTTTGGCAATAATAAGCCCAAATATCAATTTTGGCGACAAATCGCCCGACAACCGTTTTTGGCACAAATGCCTTAAAACCAACATTTTTGGCGACGAACGCCTAATCGAATCAATCGATCCTTTGGCAAAATGCCTAAACAAACATGCACAAAGCATACACACACTCATGCATTAAGCATACACCTTCAAAGCCCTTCAAAGAAGGCCTATCGAACTACGTTGACTTTGATCTTCCATTCCAACGGAAGTACGTAGGCACGTTAGGGATTTAACCCCGAGCGGCAAGTCGAAATCACATGAACATTTTCATTGGTCCAATTACCTTGCAAAGCATTCATTCTTTTGGTTAGTTGATCAGCATGACATGGTCTCGGGATCCACCTCGGGTTCGTAGATTGTGCCTTAAACATTGGGATAATTAATCTAGCAACTAGGTTAATTAAAATTGGAGTCACATAGGGTTTTTTCCTAGTTTACCCTAAAATAATTAAACAAGGTGGCGACTCACACACTCACGTGCATTTCTGCCCTTTAGTCATATTCATTATATGACTAGTAGCCGGGGTAAGGGGTTCACACATGATAGCAAGGATTCGACTTTCAGGTGGTGCATAAGTAGTTATCACATGGTAGAAGCTTGCCCCTGATTGTATGAAATGTAATATTGTTCAATTTGGGTATAACAAGTTATGCAACTATTAAAAGGAATAGCAGTGGGGATTCCATTGCATCTTTTTCATGTTATAAGAATGGAGTTCTAGACCACTTATTACCGAAGCAATTGGATTACGTGAAGCTCTCTCTTGTATCAAAGACCAACTTTTCTCTTCCAATGTTGTGAAAATGAATTCTTTATTTTCTTACCAAGCTATGCAATGTTAGGCTTTAGATCTTTCGAAGTTTAGTCTTACTATTCTGAGTGTTTTATGCTTATTAACCAGTTAACTGATGTTTCTCTAGCTTGGACTACGAGACAAGCTAACATGTCTATTCACCATCTTATTAGAGCAGCTTGTTCTTTTGCTAGCTTCCAAATTTGCAAGATCATTACCCTTTGCATAGAAGCTTATTTGCTTTCTGATTTAGATGAATAAAAGCTTCTATTTTCTTCTAAAAAAAAGAACATAGATTAATAATTTTCTATCTTTTGTATAAAAAACCTAATAATAAACCACTCATATAAAGAATAAAAAGACAACATCTTGATTTAAAGTATTTGATCAAGTTGATAGAACATAATACATATGTCAAATGCGGTCGCTCTCTCCACTTAGTGGCTATTTACGGCTAGTGTAATAATCTTTCTACGACCGATCTAATCACCTTCAAATTTCTTCATTTTATCACAAATGAGATTTGCACTTCTTTTTGAATAACTGCTCAAGTAACAAAATACCATAAATAAACTCACCATAATGATGACAAACAAACTCAAAAATTATCAAATCAACTGGATCAAGTACCAAACTTTCAAGATATATATAACAATACTCCCAAGATATTGAAAATAATAACCCAAATCTATATCAAAAGACAAAAATCTAAGAATTATTTTAAAAAAAATAAAAAAAGAAAATTAAGAAAAATTGGATTAAAAGGAAAAGGGATGACCATTGGTGATAGCTGACACGCTTTTTCGCAAGTGTACGAAATCGTAAACAAGTAATAAAGAGTAAGTAGATTATCGTTCCACGAAGATTGTATACCAAGTACCGAAATTGTGTTAACTTACTATTATTTAGACGACAATAAGGAGAATTATTTTAATGAAAATCTAAATAAGTAAAAGAGAAATAAAAGAAATCAAGCAAGACAATTCGATGAAAAGAAACCAAGGATTAAAAACTACTAGGGATTTTGATTTCACTTAATTCTATCCAATTTATTTTATTAGTTTGATAATCAGTTTTAATTGCTCAAGCAGGGAAAACAACCATAAAATCACTAACAAGCTCTCCCGATGTATTGTTAGTTATTTTAACCTGGTCTAATTACCTATCTTCCAATAGTGCAATCAAACATGAATTAAATCATTAAGTTTTATGGTTTGTTTATGAATTCATAACCTAAGGTCATTAACTTATGAAAGCCCCTCGTGAGTCAAACCATGTAGCTTCCACATCAAGTTATTATTCCCATGTAATTTATTACATTTTTTCATATCAAAACCTTTCTCCCGATAGTGATTAATGAAATAAATCAATCCAGGGGAAAACTTTGCTTGGAGGCATTAAGTTCAATAATAAATTATACCTTGAACAAAGAAAAGCAAATCTAATATTATAAATTGGAATCAAAATTAAGCTACATCAAATCCCTAGTATGAGACTTTAGTTCGACATAGTAATTAAATAAAACTCAATTGAAATTGTAAATAATCCCATAAGACTAAAAAACAAAAAGAGAGTTTAGAATAAAAACTAGTCGACGATAAGCTTGAACGGCTTCCTTGAATCTTCATACCAATCTTCAGTACTTGAAGTCTTGAAGAGAGAAAACTATGTAGGAATTAATAGAACAAAAGATGGTATATGGAAAATCACCCCCAATCATAGCTAGTCTATCTCTTTTTACAGACTTTCTGAAAATATCTTCCTGATCCTTTTAGGAAAGTAGATCTCCTATTGAGTAAGAAATCTTCTTGAGGTAGAAAACTGTTTAGGCTTGGTATTTCTCCCCAATTAGGAATCTTTTAGCGTCTAAATAGGGTTTACTTGATTGGCACGTCATAAAAGCATCTCATGCAGGTCTATACAGGTGGCACGGGCTAGAACTAACATTTTTGTCCCAAGGTAAAGTCTGGTCTTCACCACGGGCGTGCTGTCTGGCACGGTCTGGGCATGCTATGCTCTGAGTCCCTGAGGTGAATGCAGCATAAGCCGTGCTTGGAGGAGCACGCTCAAGGATCAACAGTCACTTACAGCACGGGCATGCTCTCTAGCACGGCTTGGGTGTGCCAGGGTCTGGAGACTTCAAGGCAGTTGCAGCAGGGGCTGTGCTGGAGTGAGCACACTCAAGGATCAACAACCTCTTGTAGCATAAGCATGCTCTTTGGCACGGCTTGGGTGTGCTAGCTCCTGAGTCTCTGTTCACTTTAACACAGCACGGGGGTGCAAGATGACACACCCAGGGCGTGCTAGAGTCTGAACCTAGCATCACTCTTTTCTGTACTTTTGGTTGATTTTCTATAAAAATGCACAAAACCCCAAGATCACGTAAAATATGATTCAAGGAAGCTTTAAACAAAAAATATAAATAAAACTAAATAAAAACTAATTAAATTAATAAAATTACTAAAAAATCCTAATAAAACTATATTAAAAAATACTATAAAAATAACACCTATCAATAGCTCATTAATCTAGAAAATTTTTGATTAAGAAAACACTCGTGATGATAATTTCCAACACTTGCCACGTTAGCATGATGATGTGTATTAAACTTTAGGCCAAATAAGTGTCCAGCTAGGTAAAAGTGGGTCCCACATAATCCTAATGTATTTTTCAGCTGTCCACTTTATCAGGAGGCATCAAATTGAAAAAAATTAAAAATCCAGACACTAAATTGATAGCATTTTCCGTTCAGACATTAAAATAGAAAACAATCAAAAGTTGAGACACCAAAAATAATATTATCCCTTATATAAAATGTAGATTTTTGGAGTCTTGGATTGGGTTGTCGTTGTTCAAGCAAAATTTGGCTACGAAACTCGCAAGTTGTTTGATGGTTGCTAAGAAGTAGGGGTGGCCATTTTTAGATTTTTGGAATCGAAACTGCCGGTTTGAAACCTTTGGAACTGGAATTAGAACCGTGAGGAACCAGAACCTAGGGTATGCGGTTCGATTTCGGTTCTAACTTTTGAGGAACTGTGAACCAGCGGTTCCAAGAATCGGTCAAAATTGGCTGGAACAGGCGATTTGGTTAGCACCGACGATTCTGATGGTTCGAACCGGCGGTTCCACTCAATTTCAATAATTTTTTTATTTTTTCAAATATTTTTGTGAAATCTCAAAATTAACCCTCCTAACAACTATATAACGACTAGTTTTAAGGGTATTTGTGAAAATTTAATTTTTTGAATTTACTATAAATACCCCATTTCATTTTAAAAAAATAAATTAAGTTCAAGCCTTTTTCTTAATAAATTAATTAAGTTAAGCCTTTTTTATTTTTTCTTTAAGTTTTTTCTAAAAATTATTTCATAAATATTTAAAATTTAAAATTTCAACAAAAAAAATGTTCCCTAGCTTTTGATTTTATAATATCTGAAAATCAACCGAAGAACCCGTTGGAACCATTGATTTGGAACCGTTAAGGAACTGAAATTGAAACCATAATCGTTCAGTTCCTACTGTAACCAAAACTGTCAATTTTCAGCTCGATTTCAGTTTTAAATTTTTTGGAACCAGATATGTTAGGTGCCGGAACCGTGGCCTCCTCTACTAAGAAGAGAGAAAATTGAATTTTTAAAAGAGGCAATTGCAAGAGACTGGCGTTGGAATTAAAGGGTAAAATAGTCAATTTATAATTTTAGTAAGCTCGTTGCTATGATCTTAACAAATATTGCTCTGACTATAAGGCCGCCCTTTATTTATTTTTGATTTAAAAAGCAGCAAAACTAGGGACGGTTTCCATGGGCCAAGATGATAAGTTCGAATCCGGTTGAAGATTAAAGTGGGATCACCCATTGAATTTAAAGGATCGAGTGCAGGGAATCACAGCACGTTCTTTTTTTTTTTTTTTGGTTATTTTTCAAAGAATTTATTTTTTTTTTGTATAAAAAAAAAATTATTTTTCTTTTTTTTTTTTTTTTTTTTGGTAGCTGTAGTAATAATAAGTGGGGAATTGCGTGTTTGGTCCGGGCCGTCAACGGTCTTACCGACAGCTTTTATCTTACTGTTAAGTTTTGCTTTTTGCAGAGCTAGAATTTGTTTTTTTTTTTTTTTTTCTTTCTTTCTTTCTTTCTTTTCGTCTCCTCTTTTTAACTTTTTCTTTTTTTATTTTTGTAATTTGTTGGTTTTAGGTTCTAGCAAATTGATATGGGCACTCCATATATACATATATATATATTTTTTATAGATATAAAACCGTCGGTTTTATTAACCTTCAGCAATCAGCACATAAAAGTGGAGTAGGTAAAGTAGGAGAGAAAAAAACTATGAGCATTTATTAAAATTTTTTTTTTCTATTTAGAGAAGATACTTTCAATTCTATTATTGGTGTTTAAAATTGTACCGATGTGTTTCGATGGGATTTTGTAATTTATATTCATTTTGAATAAATAGTTAGAATTTGTATTTGAAATTTTCGTCGAACATAAATATTTGAAAAACGAGAAATACTTACGTAGATATATTGGATAAATCAGCATGTCATCTTTCTATGAAAAAAATAAAAAAAAAAAAATACAAATTACCATAATTTACAATTATCAGATTGGCTTGTTTATGAATTAGCTTGTCTATAAATTAGCTCATACATAGGTGTAGGGAGGTAATATCCTTAAGGGGAAACTTTAATATTTTAAAATTAAGTTCAAATTTTAAATTATCAACATTTATTCCTCCCTTCAATAGCTAAGCCTACTTAAACTCTTAATTGTCAATAATTAATAATTCAAATAAATTTTCTGTTAAATACTTAAATTCAAATATATTTACATAATTTAAGAAAATCATTAATTTATTTAAGTTATAATAAATTATTGAGTGAATTGACTATACTGCATTTAATTTGTCTAAATTAGAATAAATTATTGAAGAACTAAAGCAATCACTATTGGTCATAAAGGATAAAAATGAAAAAAATAATTTATTATTTATGAAATCCACAAATGTAACAAATATTTGTGAGTTTAGTATTTTCTCAAATGAGATAAGTATTTAAAAATGAGCTAAGTCAGTAAATGAGCCAAATCACTTTTTAACTATTTGAAGTTCGGTTTGACAAAAATTTGCTAGAATTCATTCAATAAACTTATTAAGTCAAGCTTGAGCTCAACTTATTTGATTCGTGAGAAAATATTATCAAGCTAAGATCACGAGTCAATTCATGAACTAGCTTTATTAAATTGAGTCAAGCTCATGAGTAATTCAATAAACCAATTAATTAACTCGCATTAAAACAATATTATTTTAATTTGATAAATTTCTAACTGAAGTTTGCATTGAATACATTTATGGTAATTGAACCATATTTGAATTCGAACTTTGCTCGTTCATGGTTATTGAGCCAAAATCGAATTTAACTATTTTTAAAGGATCCGAAGTTGAATTCATTAAAGTTCAACTTATGTTGGGTCATTTAGAGTCTCGTTCATTGGTTAAAAAAGAAAAAAAAAAAAAAAAAAAACCAATGCTTTGTGAAACTTTTAGGGACATAAACGCCTTTTCATTTTTGTGGATTGCCCAAATCAGAAAGCTTTTTGGGAGTAGAAAATGAGGGAGAAAAAAAAAAGGGTAAATTAGGATTTCAATTATAATAATATGAAACGTAATTTAGGGATTTGAACTTTTTGGCTTCTAAAATAAAAATAAAGCATTTTTTTATGGCGGGTTTTTAGCTTTAACAGCAAAGCTCTTGTTTGACTGGATTTTTTTCTTTTTCTTTTTTTTTTTTTTTTTAATCCAAACGACCATCGGCTCATCTTCGTTTGTTTTTTAGTTGCCATGGATTTTTATATCCAAAAACAAATAGAAAGGAGTTGTTTCCAATTTTACTTAACTGCCCTTCGTTTCATTCCATATATATTACCGTAACAATTTTAAAAATTCAAAGTAATTTTAGCAATTTTTTTTAAAAAATAGTCGAAATTGGGTCTTGCCAGAACCAATACTATAACTATATCCAAAACAAAATTCAAATTATTAGGTGAACCAATGCTGAAACTGAACTAATACATCTCTAACTAATTTCAGTTCTAATTTTTAATTTTCAAAAATTGAAATCATTATTTCATTAAATCCGAACTACGACTTATATAAATTTCCATTCTCGAAGTCAAATGTTGCAGGATTTCTTCAAAATAATAATAAAAAAAAAATGAATTCTTTTACTTTTCCTTTGGCCTACAATTTTGCACATAACTAAAATTACGGTTATATTCGTTGAATTTGAATTGTTAGATTGATATTACTTTCTCCATTTACTTTTATTTGTAATTTTAATTTTTTTATGATGAGTAACAAACAATTATAAATTATTTAAATTACAATACTTCAACTTCATAATTTTGAATTATTTTATTTTATTTTGAAAATCTAATTCATTAATAATAATATCAAAAATTACAAATAATCATATAGACCGGCCATAAGACTTTACTATTAATAATTGATAAAGTTCGCTGATCTTTTAATAAAGTTAAAAAATTTATATTCTTTTAAATAATAAATTAAAATTAAAAAAAATATAATATTATATTTTTCCATTTGGAATTGATATTCACGAAAGATATATTCTTTTGACTTTTATTTTGTTCTAGTTTTTATGACACTTTTAGATAAAGGTAATATCAATTAGTTTATTCTAATTTTACTCTTATTTAGATATTTCTATCAAACTTTATCTCTTTTAATTACAAAAAATTAATCAAAAGGTGATTTAGTCAATTGCCATTATTTTTTTTATAATTAAGGTGTTAAATCTTTTTTTTTATGACAAATCAAAATACTCGGTCTAAGAATATAACAAAATTAACGCAATGGTAGTTGTAACAAAATACTTGGTTTATAAATATAAGTCATTTAAGGGTTTTTAGGTGGCAATTAAAAAATCAATTAATTTTCCTAAATGATTAACAAAAAAATATTTATTAATTTAATTTAATTATCTTTTATTTGATACCATTGTAATTTAACTAAAGATAGCTTTATAAAATTATAGAAATAAATTTATATTTATAGAAAAGAAAATAGTTCTTAATTTGATTAAAGGACACTTGACCTCATCTAATTATTGCTCTAATCTCAAAAAGTTTCTCCATCAATTTACCACTAAAATTAAGAGAGATAAATAAGAAGCAGATAAGAGAGATTTTAGAAAATTATATATAATAATTTATTTTGTTTGCTAGAGCCAAGGTAAATTTGAAAGAAAAAATATTTGTTAATCTTCTCAAAGTGATGATAATCCTATAACCTGCTGCCTCCTCTCTCTCTCTCCCTCTTTCTCTCAAAACCTAGAATCTCTTTCCCTTCTTTTATGGGCGACCACCGGTGAGTTTTCACCGGTGGTCACTCCTTTCCTTTTTTTATTTGATTTTTTTACTAATAATCCTCAGATTTGTTTATAGATTTAAATTATTATCACCCATATATTGGAATTTATTGTTGTTCATATATTGAGATTTTGTACTCAGATTTATTTATAGATCTGAGTTATGGTTTGGAATCAAACGGTTATGGTTTCAATTTCAGTTTTTTAACGGTCTAAAATCGATTTTTCCGGCTAGTTTCCCGATTGATTTTCTGACGAATCGTATAATTATAAAATAAAAAATAGAGAACATTTTTTTTTTTGAAAATTTAGAATTTAAAATATTTATGAAATAATTTTTAGAAGAAACTTTTTTAAAAAAATTAATAAAAAGGCATAACTTAATTTATTTGTTTTAAAAAAAGCGTTTGAACTTATTATTATTTTTTTTTAGAAAAAGGGCTTGAAATTCATTTATTTTTTTTTAGAAAAAGGCTTTGCTGCCATTAAAATTGTTGTATGGAGAAAATAAATACAAAAACAACGAAATGGGTAGAAGGGTAATATGGGTAGTTGAAAGTATTGGTATTATTAATAATTACACGGTAACCGCGTTTCATGAGACTGTAGAGTCCAGACAAGAAAATGACCTGTTTTCACATACACCTATTTCTTCCTCCATTAATGCAGCTCTTAAGTTTATAAAACCTCTTTCTCTTTCTCTAATCCAATCTTTATTTCTTCTCCTTTCTTTTCTTTTCTTTTCTTTTCTTTTCTTTTTTTCACCTCACATCACTTTCACACTTTCTATTTCTGGCGCCATTTGCTGTCTCCTTCTTTCAAACTTCACTCCATTTTGCTTATTTCTCTCTTTCAAAACAACAAAACTCTCTTTTCTCCCTTGGCTGAAACATCAACCCACCCGTACCCAGTATGGAAGAAAAAGAAAGTACAGTTTCAGGGTCACAAGCTGACTCGGATACTGACTCGCCGCCTCCAGTAAGCAGCGTTATAATGCCACAGGCAATGAATATAAACATGAACATGGCTGCAGAGAACATAAACATGGAAAGAACCATAACTAGTTCAGGAACAACCCCACCAAGCGGCTTTGGAGGATCCAGCAGCGCAGTTAGTGGAAGTAGTGCGGATTTTTCAGGGAAAAAGAAGAGAGGAAGGCCACGAAAATACGATTCAGAAGGAAACCTTAGACCGCAGCCATTTCATCAACCATTAGCATCACCACATGGTTTTTCTTTCTCTCCCTGTTCACCAGCGCAGCCGTCTTCTGGTGGTTCTAAAAGAGGTCGGGGTAGGCCTGCTGGCTCCGGTAACTGGCAGCTTCTGGCTTCTTTAGGTGAGTTTAAAGAAATCCAGAAATTGAAAGGATAAAGAAAAGAAGAAAGCTTTGGACTTGCTTTTTTTTTTTTTTTTTTTTTTTCTGGTTTTGTAACTGGTGATTGGTTGCTGAGAAAATGTAGAAAAAGAAAGGAGAAAAAGGTTAATTAAGTATGATGTTTTTTATTTATTACAATTTTCCTTTTATTTGAAACAAAAGGCAAAGGATTCAAACTTGCCAACTTTTTACTTTATTTTTAATTTTTTTTGTTAAAAAAAATTCCCCATGATTTTCTCACCAACCAGTTCACAATCATCCAATTATGACCTTGAAGGAAGAAGAAAGGGAGGTTATATAAAAATTAATTTTGGTGTTTGACAGGTTTATTTTTGGAGAAAACAAAATTTTAGGGTTGGGATTGGGAATTATTTCATGAAATAAAACGCAATAAAATAGTATGTAATAAACTAGGAAATTGAAAAATTAGATTTATCTCACACTAGTCCTTAATCCTTGAAGGGGAGCTATTTGCAAATACAGCAGGAGGTGACTTCACTCCTCACGTGGTAACCGTGCAAACTGGAGAGGTAATTATTTTACTTTACCAATATTAATTGTCCAAGTTATAATATTTTCTAAATTTAGTTATTATTATTTAAAAATATATATTCCTTTTATAAAAAATGGACTGTAATATATTATGTACCATTATTGTTTGCAGGATGTTGCAGGGAAAATTGTGTCATTAGCTCAAAAAGGTCCTAGAGGAATTTGTATTCTTTCTGCCAATGGAGCTGTTTCTAATGTTACTATTCGACAACCAGGTTCTTCTGGTGGTATTTTGACATATGAGGTATACAAAATTCTTGGACTGTTTGTTCCTTCTTTTTTTTATTTTTTTTATTTTTTATGACTGAAATCTATTATTAAATCATTACATTATGTTTACCATTAGATGTTTCATTTTTTTCAGTTTGCACTCCAATTTGCATGCACCTTTAGTGTTATATAAAACTTGTGAACCTGTGTGTGTTACAATTGCTAATTCTTGTGAGGAATTTCACTGTCCTTGATTTTATTCAGATAATTTCATATAGGTAAGGCCAACTGCTTTGAGATTTATAATTTTAACTTGAAATCTTTATCAAACAAAAATTTTCTTAAACATTTTTACTAATTAAAATGAGTTACTACTAAGCTTTTATATACTTCACAATTAAAAAAATAGTACTACACAGTTCAACTCTTTTAACTTGCAAGAATTGATCTTTTACCAACCAAAACCTTAATTCTATTTATATATGCAAATATGAATTGCAGGGTCGATTTGAGATCCTTTCATTATCGGGGTCATTCACAGTGAGTGAAAATGGTGGCGTAAGAAGTAGGACTGGAGGACTTAGTGTTTCCTTGGCTAGCCCCGATGGTCGTG
The DNA here is from genome assembly GCF_041381405.1 of Jatropha curcas. Taxonomy (NCBI): domain Eukaryota; kingdom Viridiplantae; phylum Streptophyta; class Magnoliopsida; order Malpighiales; family Euphorbiaceae; genus Jatropha; species Jatropha curcas. The sequence goes on along the minus strand of NC_143152.1, from coordinate 9,596,505 downwards.
TTATAGGCGGTGGCATTGCAGGACTCTTACTGGCAGCTAGTCCTATCCAAGTAAACCCTTAATTTCTCTCATGCATTTCAACCTTTATTGCCGTTAAAGTTTCTATATTTTTAATACATATATTTGGTTAATAGATGCTTTGAGATAGGGTTGTAAACATGTTGAGTTGAGCTCGAATCTATTAGGCTCGAAACTCGATGAGCTTAAAAATTCTCTAGGCTTGAGCTCGGCTCGAGCTTTGACTTAAGGCTGGTGTTCAAGAATAAGATTTTGCTCACCTTGTGGCTCGACCTGATAAATTTTAAACTCGAGTTCGACTTCAGAATTTACTATATATAGACTCAATGAGTTGTTGAGCTGAACATCATTAGACTCGAGATTTATGGAACTGAATTTTTTCGAGCGAGCTCGAACAGCTCACTGAGTTGGGTCATTTGTACCCCTACTTTCAGACTTGCAATTTAACAATCCTGAAAACAGCTTGATATTAGTTTCTAATATTTGGTTTCTCCTTATTTGGTAAGATTGTTGTAGGCAGCTTCATGCCTAATGGTTACAAGGCACACAAGAAAAAGCATCATCGCGAACATACAATAATGAGTTCTGTAATTTCAAGTGCTCCAGATGTAGCAACCGAGGCAAGACCAATCTCACAGCCAAAACCTGATAATAATCAGTTAACAGAACAGAACCATAGAGGAACAGTTAACAATAATGCAAATGACCAACAAATAACAAATACTACAAATTCTTACAACGGAAGTTGGAAAGTATCAGAAGAGCCCACATCTAATCAAAGGCCATCTCCTGATATCAATGTCTCTGTCTCTATTGAAGAGGATGTACAAGGTACAAAAAATTTTTTTTTTGGCATATAAATTTCTCAATTTTTTTTCCTTGATTGATTAGGCTCGAAATGAGTTCAAACTTGATATTTAAATGACATATTTGATTACCACTTCTCATTTTGTGGACAAATCTCAATTTATACAAAAATAACAGATCGAGCAACGCAGGCTTTTATAAAATTTGGCATTTGTGTGTGTATATATATTCCTTCTTCTCTGAGGGGAAAAGTTATTATTCTAATTTCCTGCTTATAAAACTTGCAATTCTAATGCAGGTGTACTTTAGAAATGGAAGCTGACAAGACAACTGAAAGAAACTAATTGTATTTGAATTGTTGTTGCAACATTTTTACATTTATCAACAGAACATTCTAATATTCTTGCCTGATAGTTTAGATAGTAGGTAGGACCTTTAGCATTTCTTATTGGGTTATGTTTGTTGGAGCATTTCTCCAAAAGATGTGATCACAATGACTAAAAATACTTTTTTTTCTAAGTGCATTTTTTTCCCCTCTATATAGTTAATTTCTAAGACTACATCTGCATAGCTAAATTAGCAATTTCAAAAGTTTATGTTCAATTCCGTTTCACTCTTTTAAACAGAATGTCCTTTTTTTTTTTTTTTTTGAAATTAACAGAATGTCCATTTTGTGTTCAGGCTTTCGCATAGAATTATATATAACAAGCAATTATTATTACAAAATAAAAGAATTGAGGTGAACTTCTACTCAAATACACTAGTTACAGCCCTTATTTTTAAAATTTAATCATATTGTCATTTGATTTTATTTCATTATGCTACTTAAATTCTTTTATTAATTTCACTACTAATGAGAAGGATTAAATAGTCTGACAGGACGAAATTAAAGAAATGTATAATTAATTTGTAAAAATAAAGTGTTTTGACTAGTATATTCGAATATATTTAGAGACTAAATAGCAATTCCCTGTTTAAGCACTTTTATTTGTGACACATATTTATTAGAGATAATAGCGATATTTCATTAATAATTAAGGGGTGTATTGGATTAGGATTGTGTAAGATTTTAAAAGAATTGTTGAGTTTGATGGAATTGAAAGATTTCCTAAGATTTCCACATATTTCACTAGAATTCTACATAGAGTTTTGTGGATTTGGTGAGACTTTTTTTATAGATTTTGATTGACTTTGATGAAATTATAATGATTTTTATATATCTAATCAAAATTAATTTAAACATTTAATTGAACAAATTAAAAGATTTTGGAACCCAATTGAAAAATTGAAAAATAATGAGAGACCAAAAAGTAATTGAATCATCTTCTCCAAAATCATTTTTTTTTTTCTCATTAAAACTTTACTATTGCCAACAGTGAAAGGCCTTGCAATGGCCAACGCCGCCGACGATCATCCTGTGCTCTCAAAATAGTCACAATGTAGTCAGAAGACCACAGGTTTCTCGTCCCTTGACTGAACGACAACTATTCAAAATCGAAAATCAACAACCACTGCTAACCAGGACCTGTGACAATTGCCAGAGTTCGCGCAAGGACGATTTTAGATTTTGAAAGATTTTTGAAATCTTTGGGTTGGAAGATGGATTTGTGAATGACTCTTTTATTCATATCTACCACTTTAAAATCCAGGAAAATCAATAATTTTATAAAATCCTTCCAAATCAGTAATTTTTTGAATACCATCAAATTTGTATGTACTTTTAAAAAGTCATAATTGAATACCATCAGATTTTTATAAATTTTATAAGAGTCTGAATTAAATAACCACAAGATTTTAATAGACTCTAAAAAAATTAGATTGAAAACTATTGAAATTTTAAAAATTTTTTAAAATTTAATAAAGTCATAATCTAATACACTCAGCTAATTATCGTCAAAAGGCAACAAAAATTGCCGCATCAGCGTGGCCCAAACTTAAAAGTGACAAAAAGATTGTGGCTCAGCCCAAGCCTTAGCCACCAAGCAATAGAAACTTAGCATATGCTTAAGCTATGGACATGGAGATAAGTCCTATTCCATAGTCAATACGAGCTATGCCAAAAAGTGAAATGTTAATCAAATACTCACTATCAACATTCCTGAAAAGTAATCTACAAGGAGTCTTCTAGAATTCTATGTATGGGACCTCAAGTCCTATTTTAAAGATACATTCAATTCTATGATTGCTCTAGCCTGTCGCAACTCCCTTCTATGATGCTCTAGCCTGTCGCAACTCCCTTCTACTTTCAATTATTGTTTCAATCATCTTGTTGCAACTATGCCCACAAATTTGAAACTCATCATGATTATTAATAAGAAAAATAAATATAATCATTATGAAGTATAATGAGAATAAAATCAAAGAAATGTATATAATTAGATTTTGAAAATAAAAGTCACTAAATAGTTATACACAAATTACTGCTTCCACCTATTGTCTTTCACCTTCATGAGATAGTTGATATTAGAACTCCTCTATTATTTACTCCCTCATCCTATAATTTTTGTCCTACTCATTAGTTCCAACTGGCAAGTTGTTATCTTATTTCCTTCTCTGAATAATATTTGAAGTTTACTATTTTGCCTTTATTTAATATACTTCTTCGTTAACAAATATAAGTCAAATCATTATATTATCATTAATTAAATTCTTGATAAAAAAAATGAAAATATCAATCTTTAATCTTCAAAGAAAACTCTATTTAGTCAAAAGTTTAACTGTAATTTCATTAATTTCAAGAATAATTTAATATGGATCATTTAATTTTAACGGATATTAATATAAGCGCTGTTATCTGGCTCAAGACAAATCAGGATCATTGCCTATAAATTCACAAATATAACCTCCCAAATATTTTGGAGCAATAAATGGGTGGGAAATAAACTTAATTTTAGAGAAAAATTTATTCATTAAATACATATTCCCATAACCAATGATTCTTCTTCTTCACTTTATTAAGTCACATTTGGAATCCGATTAAACTTAGACAACCTAATTTGAACTAAATTAACTCACTTAGTTACACTATTACATATTAGATTTTAATATTAGTAATGAATATATATTGGATATTTTGTAATGGATAAGTATGCAAATTCAAATAGATTAAATTTATACCGATAAATTTATTTCATCAACCAAAATAAATGGATGAGGGTTATAGCTCAAATGGTATATAAGAAGATCCCAAGCTCAATTCTTGTACAAGTCATTTTGACATTTTTTTAAATTTTCCAGTTAAGATCAATTGTTATTTAATTTAATTTTAATTTAGTGTCTTAATTTAATTTGATTCCAATATACCTAATTCGAATTTAATTAAAAAAATACTAATTTAAAATTTCAGAGTGACATATGACCATTTGTGTTTTATAAATGAACAAATCACTCCGAGCAAAATTGGATATCCATTTATGAATAACCAATGTTACGTTATTGTGACTAGCACACTACAAGAAAATATCGAAATGGCAATAGTTTTTTAGAAATTGATCAATTCGTTGCTAATTAGCAATGGATTAGAAACGAATTAACAACATCCTTGGATTCAAAATCTTGTATAGGATTTAAAAAGGGATTAGAAACGGATTTAGAAATCATCAAGGGACTCAAATTTGAGTGGCCAAATTATGTCTTTTGCTGCCTTATCTTTTAAAGGCTAAATCATTAAAAAAAATTCCGAAATTTGCAGGTAATTTAATTATATGATATGTTCAACTTCCTTCTTCCAGTACACTAAACTTCAACTTTAGTTACAATAACACTCTAATTTTATATTATACCCAATATTGAAATAAAAAAATAATATTTTATTCATTAAATTGGGTACAATTTAATGAATAAAATTTTATTTTCAAATTGTACCCATATTAAAATAAAAAATAGTATATCCATCTAAAATACAATACTTTTTATTTATTTATATAATATTGACAACAATTAATGATTTTCTAAAATAAAATGATGCCATAATGAATAAATACAATTTTTATAAGAAATTTAACTTAAGTATAATTTCAATAAACCCTAACTAAAATTCCATACTTTAAAAATGGCGAAACAAACATCTAAACTAATATTCTATGCTTACAACTAACAAAAATTTATTATTTTACTTGGTTTTTTTTTGAATTTTAAAAAAATCCATAACTAGTATTAGTTAGGGTGTTGTTAAACGGTGAGTTTTTGGTTAACTTGACCATATAAGTCCAATAAAATAATATTTTATTCATTAAATTAGAGTGTTATTTAATTGAAATTTAAATTCATAATATTAAGAGAAGAAAGTTTAATTTAAGGTACAACTAAAACTACGCGCAAAGTTTGAGTTTTTTTTTTTTTTTTTTTTTAATGATTTAGCCTCTTCTAAATGATCAATTTAAAGCATATGCTTAGCCATTCCACTTCTCTTGCAAACGATATTATTGTACCTACATAAATGAAATTAAGACATTTATGGTAATGCAAACTAAGAATGTAGGCGTTCCACTTTCTTTTTTTAGAAATTAATCTTCTTATTATTTATTTTTTATTAAGATGCACAATTTTTTTATCTCTACTAGCTGCACTCCAGATTGTATAGATACAGATATGGGATACGGGACACAGCACGACACGAATACGGGATATGATAATTTTTTAAAAAGTAGGACACTGACACGCTTAGGACACACTACACTAAATAAGTAATTTATTAATAATGAAAATAAATAAATTAAATACTCCATTAAACTTTACTTAAATATTCCCCTATCCAAATGGAGAAACACAATATACAAAAATAAACAAAAGAAACTCTTTAAATTATAGAAATAATTTTTTGAGAAATAGAAAAATAAAAACCTTAAGTTTGCATAGAGTGTTTCCCTATTATATAATTGCAATGTAAATTTTACTTCTATAAACAATAATGAGAATAATAACTTAAGATAAATAAGCTAAATTAAGTCTTAAAATTTATATCATGACTCATGAGTCTCTTTAAAATAGGATAGTCCTTACCTAGATTTGGATATACGAGAACCTTTTTTTATATGAAATGCATGCCAAGGCTTTTAAAATCGGACCGAATATTGAGCCGATCTCACAATTGAATCGCGGTTGGATCAGGTCAACTCCGTTCAGTCGGATTTATATTTTTTTTTTTTTAAATTTTATAATATATTTGATAAGTGCATTATCAAGTGCTTTTATTGTCTATATTCGTATGCATTTTTGGGTTATTTATGTGCTTAATTCACTTTGTTAGTCAATTTTTACAAATTAGACATTATTTTAGTTGCATTTGGAGTAATATGATTAAATTGGTAAAATTCCAGCATTTTTTTTATCTTGACCCTTGTTCGGTTTTTCAGGGATGTCTGGAGTTGTAGACCTTCAAATTGGATTCCGTTTGATGCGCTGGAAAGATGAAATAAAGTTCTACAATTGTCAAGGAGGAATCAGAAGCTAATTCAGTCTCAATATTGATCAAATTCAGCTCTGAATTTTGAAGATATGTGCTGTATAACTGAGCACAACCTGTTCTGTTGTGGACTTCATATCTGGAGTTCCAAGTGTCCAAACTAACTCAGCCCAGGCCCATTGAATTCTTATAAGACAGCCCTATAGTTGTTGTGAAGACAATTAAATGAAATGAAATCGTTTTGGTCTTCAAAAACGTCATAGAAGATTAACGTTTTGAGCACAATTTCTGCTTCAATCTGATTTCGTTTTTTAGGTCATATTCTTGTTGTAGATGTCCGTTTTGGGCGAACCTTAGCTCGTTAGAAAGCGGAGAGAGAGATTTTCAAATTTATTGAAGGAGTCAGAGCCAGATTTGGAACAAAAGATGCTGAAAAACAGGGGAGAAATCAGAACAGCAAATATTTTTTGTTTACTGCTTTTGAATTTCCCAATTGATTAGGGATTCTTTTTCCTTTTGGAGGTGTTATATATGGAGTGATTCTACGGCAGCTAGGAGGCACGTTTTTCTTCTCTTAGTTCATCTATTAATCTAGGTTTTTGTTCTTTATTCTTTGTTTTGGTGATTGGAAGCCATGATTATGAGTGGCTAATTTTTTTACACCAATTCAAGGGATTTATCATCCTTGCACTTTTGTGAGACTCGGGTTTTAAATGAATAGTTTCTTCTTGAATATCTGTTGTTTCTTGTTCTTATTGAGTTGATTCTATTGAATTCTTTGCTAAAAAGGCCTATTAGTGAATTGTTTGGTAGGATTAAGTGATATTTCAGATTTCATAATCCGTAATTGTTATGAAAGTTTGAATGTTAGTAGCAATTAGGTATTACTGATTATATTTCAGGTTTTCTCTAATAATCTATAGAGACAATACGGTTGAATTAAATGGTTTATGCTTTATAAATTGTTGTTCAAGTTTAACTACTTCCTGATTCTTAATGCTTTTATTAAATTGAAAGGGATTGCTTAATACCCGATCGTTTAATAATTAGAGTTAATGAGGGTGCTCGGCTCAAGTTAACGAAATAGGGGAGTTTTGGGAATTTATCATGCTTTTTGGTAAATTTCAGTTAAGTATTCAAAGAGTAATTAAATCATAAGTTGTCTGTGATCAATTGTGCATTGGATTAGAAATCACCTTGAATTGGTTTTTCATCAATTTGCATTAATACTTGAGTTTAATTAATTAATTTTCTTTTTGAACTGTTAAGTTGAATTTTTCACAAACAAACCCCCCCTTCTTTTTAAACACAAAAATTAAGATTTCAGTCTCTAAGGTTCGACCTGAATTCACCACTTCTACAGTTAAATTCAGTAATTTAAATTTGGTGGAACCGACAAACATCAATATTTATAAAATAAAAATAATCATAAATCATTTTATAGAAAAAGTAAAGATATAATTGTGAAATATATAATTGTTTCAAACAATTCACCATCAAATATCAAATAATATATTAACTAATAAGTTTAATATATTTTGTTTTGAATTAAATTTGATCAAAATTATAAGTGTATGATTATTCAAATAAAAAATAGAAAACCTTGATTCAATTATGCCTAAGTCCCATATATAAATTGAGTAAATCTGCTGAGACAGTTGTTTCCTAGAAAAAATTATCAATATATTTAAAAAAAATTATAATCCTTAACAATAAGTGTAAAAAAAAAAATAATCCCGCCGCAAATAATATTTACCAATAAATAATAATATTTACGAAAAAGAAATGTTAGCAAGTTATTGATGATAACATATAATAAATGATTATATATATATATATATATATATATATATACACACACACACTAGCCAAACACTCGAGTTAGCTGTGTCTAGTCGTTCTTATATTTTTCTTTAGCAATCTTGTCATTACGTCTGGGATTATTGTTGGTAAAATTTGGATTTTTTGACATTTTTGTCGAGGAGCTTCTTCTTTTGTTAGATTCTGCTTCCAGATGTGATGAAAGACCAAACCAAGAGCCTTGTTTGGCAAATAAACATTTGATATAAAAAATTTTGAAATTTATTTACAGTTGGCGTCTTCCTATTTGATATAAATAAATATTCATTTAGAAATTTATACTTTCCTTTTACTGGATTTGGTTATATTTGAATCAATTGATAGAATCTTCAAATGAGTTTGTAATTTCATAGGAGTGCAAGTTATTCAATTATGATAATCCTAAAAAATTATGAATTTTATAGTCTGTGAACGCACATTTTTTCATGGGATTCATGAATATGTATATCTAGTTATAAAATTTATATAAATGAATGCCAAAAATGATGTCAATGCGAAAAAGATTAAGAGGATGTTTTTTTGGAATCAAATGCATTAGGAGGCAACTACTCACAATTGTCATCATTATAGGAGATGGAACACAAATGATTAATTACAATTCTTTTTTAATACTGAAAATAAAAATTAAAGAATATGAGATGTTTAAGTATTAATTCTTTTGTCTTTTACCCTTCGAACTCTCTTATCTTTTGTCATCATTAGGACCCCGAATTTAGCTCATAAGAATATACTTGAGCTCGTTTTGATTTTAGAAATCAAAGTTCGAGCTCAGATTGTTTAAAAACAATCGAGTTCGAGCTTAACTTGATGATTATAAACAAGTCAAGTTTGAGCTCGAGCTCAAAATATATCAAACCAAAATGATTTCGTTTTAATCCAAGTTTAATTAATTTTGACTTATTGAGCTATCTTGCGAGCTCAGCTCGGTTCGATAAAGCTAGTTCGTGAGTAAATAACTTGAGCTTAAGCTCGACTCATTTATTAAACGAGTTTGATAATTTGTCCCAAACTCAGTTCGATAAGCTTATCAAAGGAACTCAAGCGAGCTTTTATCTAGTCGATTCTTGACCATCTTACAAACAACTCGACTCATTTAATTTTCCACATATTTAGCATAAGCAACATGTTATGTCTTTACATAGCAGACTATCCATCAAATAGTGACACTATTTCTTCTGGAAAGTGGAAAGCATTAGAAAATCTAAGGCTCTGTTTATTTTCTGATAATAAATAACTTTTATATATCTATCTATAGTTTATTGTGGGTCCCTTATATGGCACAGCCTAAGAAGGGGGTAAATTGGACTTTCAAAAAATTTAACTTTTAAAATCACAAATCAGAATTCTAAAGTAGAGGAATTAGAAAGTTTTTATGAGAGTTCATTATTATAATTAGAACTTCCTCATAAAGCTTATAGAAAGACTAGAACACTGAATATAACTCAGATTCAGATTTCTTTAAAATATAGTAGAATAAGTTAGAACTGGAGAAATCATAAATAGAAGTCCAGAATTCTATTAATTCCACAAAGGTGGAGCTTTTACACATTCAGAATTAGAATAATATCAACAACTTTGCATTTCTGAAATCATAAACAGATGTGTAAGTAGAACAAGTGCAATCAAGCAAGACTCAAAATTAAAAGAAGATAAGCATAAGGATTTATAGTGGTTCAATACTAACCCTCCTATATCCACTCTCCAAGACTCATCTTGAGATTCTCCACTGTGTTATCTTTTTTAAAAGGTAAGAGACAAACCAACATTATAAAGGAAATATATCAAATACCTAGACCTCACCTTTAACCCACTAGATTTATAAAAGTTCTAGTTGACCTTTACGCTTCTGTTTTACAGGGAATAGAAAACTCAAATTCAAGACGTTAGAATCTACTAATGGAAGATGTTGCTTGATAATCCTTACAACATAGCTTTATCACAAAAGCTAAACACAAAATTTTTTTATTAAAGATCTTTAGTCTACAACAGATACAACAAATCAATATAGTCAGAGAAAAATGCAATTATAAGCATAGGAAGAACAGAAGACATATTTGAAAATAAAAATTAAGATCAGAACTGTTCTTCAAAAGTGTTTTTATAAATTTCTTTTCTTACTAAAAATTTTTCAAGAAGAATGGAGAAGAAAAGAAATAAAGGGACCGAAGAGAAGAGCCTTGGATGTTTTGAATATTTGAAAAAATTTACTCTCTTACTCTTGACTTTCATTTAAATAGAGGACGGCATTTTATACTTAGAGAAAATATATTCTCATTAGAATTGCAATGTTAAGAAATATCTTTTAGAGGAAGATATGCTTCTGACATGGAAGGTTAAAAATGAATACTTGGTATGGTGCTTAGAAAAGTTGTCAACCATCCTTTTGCACAAAAGCATGCAAGACTGAGTAGGTAACAGACGGTTTTGGAAAACAAGTATGCTTTTTATCAGAATCTGTCAGTTCTGTCAGAACATAACTGCTTTTGCAGAAAATACTTCTTGATTTGACATAACCTCCAAAACTTTTGCATAAAATATTTTTGCTTTTAGATTTCCGTGAACCACAATAATCAAAGGCTTTTCTCCTTTAAAATTTTCAATCAAAAATTTCAAAAATAATTTTGAAAGAGAAATAAAAAATACTTTGTGCTTATAATAATATAATATCTTTATCTTACATCAATCCTAGAACTCATATAAACTAATCAAAGATTGTGGGTCCCGTTTTATAAGGCACAATCCAAAGGAGGTGAATTAGATTTTCTAAAAATTTATCTTTTAAAAATACAAGTTCAGAATTCCAAAGCAACAAAATTAGAAAGTACTTGTGAGAAACAGTTATCAAGATTAGAACTTCCTCACAAAGCTTATGAAAAATTAGAATACTGATTATAATTCAGATTCTGATTTCTACTAAATGTAAAAGGAAAAATTAGAACTTGGAGAAATCACAGTATAGAAATCCAGAGTTGTAATGATACACAAAGATAAAGCTTATAGCACGATTAGAAACTGAAAATCATAAACAACTTTGCATTTCTAAGAACATTAATAGATGTGTAATTAGAATATAATCAAGCAACACTTCAGAAAGTAAAAGAAGAATAACAAAGAGATTTATAGTGGTTCGACACTAACTCGCCTACATCCACTCCTCAAGACTCATCTTGAGATCCTCCACTATGTTATATCTTTTAAAGGGTAAGAGACAATCAACATTAAAAAGGAAATAGATTTAATACCTAAATCTAACCTTAAACCCACTAGATTGACACAAGTTCTAGTTGACCTCTATCCTTCTATTTTACAGAGAACAGAAAACTTAGATTAAGATATTATAATCTCACTAAGAAGAAGGTTGCTTGATAACCTTTTACAACATAGCTTTTCACGTAAGCTATACACAAATATTTTTCATTAAAAATCTCTAGTCTACAACATATTAAACGAATTTATATAGATAGAGAGAAATGCAACTATAAACACAGGAAGATAAAAAACAAATTTGAAAATAGAAAGTAATATCAGAACTGTTTTTCAAAAGAGTTGTTACAAAATTTCCTCTTTTATAAATATTTCTTGAAGAATAGAGAAGAAAAGAAATGAAGGAGGTTGAAGAGAGAGCTTTGAGTGATTTGAATCTTTGAACAATGGTATCTTACTCTTGCCAATAGTTTTAGAGAGAGATGAAAAACATTTTTATATACAAATGGTGTTCTTATTATAAACGTTGGGCATAAAGCAACAAATATTTCTGACATGGTGAGCTTAAAGAGACAGTTCATGGAGTGTATTTAAAAATCTGTCAGGGCACTTATTGCTCACACACATGCACGACTTTAAAGATGCAGAAGCTGTTCTAGAAAGTTGTGTTGCTTTATAATAGAAAATGATAGTTGTATCATCAGAAACAAAACAGTTTTTGCAGAAACTCATTTAATACCAAACAAAAAGTTTTACTCCAAAAATCTTTTTCATTTTGGAAAAAGTGAAAAGCAATGATTTGGCTATTTTCTCGTAAAAGTTTTATAAAAAATATTTCAAAATGATTTTTAAGAGAGATAAAATAAATTTTGTGCTGATAATATAATTTTCTCTCTATCTACAATAATTATTAAGACTTAATAAAATACTAACCACTAAAAATATCTTCATGGTCTTCAATAAAAATCTTAGATTTAGGAGCTTGATTTCTTTAATAGCTTCAACATTAAAAATTCTGCATAAAATATCTTTAACACATACAAAATATTAAATTTATTTAGTTTGTTTAATTATCAAAATCTTAGCATAAATTGACCTTGAGCCAACAAAGATTATCTTCACTTTTATGTTCATGGTCTTCAATGATAATTTTTAAGTCATAGGAATAAGAAATATTCATAAAAAAAAAAATTCTGCATAAGATACTTTAGCACATACAAAATATTAAATTTGTATGGTTTGTTATGTGTGTGTGGAGGAACATTGGGATTGCCAAAAACACCCATACAATGTTTATGAATTGACAAAAATATCATTAGGGATTTTAATTTGATTTGTTTAAAAATAAAGATAATCTGATTTTGATTTGTCATATTAATTTCCTATTTAAATGTAAATTGAAAGAAATATATAAAATAAGATGAAACTATTCGATTCCAGTATGTCCCTAATGTAAAGTTTAAAAAAATTCAAATTTATATAAAATTTTAATATATAATCATTAAATTTCCTAAAATCCATCTTTCAAATGTGGAATTTTCTACTTGTGTCAAATTTCACTAATAAAAATGAGACATTTCATGTCTAAAATAGTCAAGGGTACTTTTTGTACCGTAACAAGCTAGTGAAATCCTGACCTAGCAGCCAAAATAAAAATCCTTTACATCCTAATTTGAAAATCACCCTTTCCCCTGTTTAATTTGTAACCTCATTGAAGAATTTTAAATATCTTATATACATAATTGAGAGATGTTGCAACCAAATATAGAAAATCAATATATTGATCGAAAAGTATTAAATTTCTATCAAGGTAATAGATAAATGTTCCAATAAAATATAGAAACATCAACTTGCATTTAACAACTCTAGAAGAAAAAATCAACTATATCAATTAATTGTCTATGTATATATTTATAATAAACAACATATTTTGTCTTTATGTAGCAAACTATCCATCAAATAGTGATGCTCTTCTCATAAAGTGGAAAGCAATAACAAATTTAAGACTCCCTTTATTTACTAACAATAAATAACTTTGTGTGTGTGTGTGGAAATTGGCAGGGGAGGAGATATTGAGATTGCCAAAAATAAATCTATGAAAGTTTATGAAATGACAAAAATATCATTAAGGATTTTAATTTGATTGGTTGAAAAAATAAAGTTAATTTAATTTTGATTGGTCATTTGAAATTTTTTGTTTAAATTTAAATTATATTAGATCAAATAAGAAATTACATTATATACGATATAAGGTATATATTAAATATGTTAAGAATATAAATATTTTTAAGGATTTTAATTTTATTGGTTGAAAAAATAAAGACAATTTAATTTGGGTGGTGTTATTTCCAGAGCACAGATTGTTAATTCCATAGCTAAATTAATTACTGAGACAAAATTACCTTTTTAATTTACTTTCCTTATCACATCAAACACAGATTGTAGCACAGCAAATTCTCTTCGGATTTGCCTTTGTCTATTAACTTGAATTTGAAGCCAAATTTAACTTCGAGTAAAAACTAATTTATTAAGGATTCTTAAGTTTAAGTTTCCTAACCTTCTCAAATTGTTTCTTTGCCTCATCTTTCTTCTTAACATTAGATATAATTTCTTGATACAAATAAAGACTGAAATCCCTTGGCTCTTCTTTTGTGAATTCCTCAAACATTAAACTTTAAGAGCATCAAAATATATTTCCTCCATAACTGTAATTTGCTCAATTAATAACCTCAAATCAGATTTCATCTTCTCTTCTTACATTTATTCATAGGTACTCCAATTCTATTTTTAGCAACTCATTTAATAAATTGCCAAATTCAAAATTCACCATCATTAACCCATGAACAGCCTCCAGAAAAATATTATCTGATCTAGAGGATTTAAAAAGGGAGGATGGAGAGACCTTAAGATAATATGTATCCAAATTTCAAAGAATAGTAATGCAAGTGGAGAACTTGAATGATGAGATAGTCGTTAGCGCTATAGCAAAAAATTGCAGGTATAGCAGATTATTTGACAGTTTAAGCATAAACCCTCCTCTAAACTTCGCCAAACTTATGGCGTGAGCCAACAAATACACAAAGTTAAACGAAGCTTATGAGGCTCAACAACACAGATCGCCCAGAGAGAAGAGGTATAAACACAAGAGACATTCATCCTTGGTAAGGAGATGGTCGCCCCGAAAGAGATTGCCTATTTAGCTCCCACGAGCTAGTTATTCTGTTCGAACGCCATACTCAAGAGATGACAAGCCACAGCAAGATCAGGAGCTTACCCCTTTGAACAGGCCACGCTCGGAAATATTGTCTTGGGTAAGAGAACAAGGTGATCAAATTCAGTTTTATTACTTAAGAAAGATGAAGGAGGATACCTCGAGCAATCGAGATAAGAGCAAGTATTGCGAGTTCCATAGGGATGTAGGCCACGAGACTGAGGCCTATTGGCAACTAAAAAAAAGAGATAGAACACCTTGTGCAGAGAGGCAAATTGAAGTAGTTTGTTGGAAGGGCTTAGAGAGAAAGTGAACAAAAAGATAAGCAGCCGAAAAAATGTCGAACCCTAGACACAATCCACACCATATTTGGAGGCTCATCGAGGGGTGGGGGGTGATAGCAATTCAGCCAGAAAAAGGAGAGCCAGGGAGATCTATTCCATTCTACCCCAGCACAAGCCGAGCACTAGGCCGCCCATATCATTCTCTAAAGCCGATGGAGAGCTTGTACATACCCCACACGATGACACCCTAGTAATTGAAGGGATCTTGGAAAACTTTTTTGGTTAAACTAATCTTAGTGGATGAAGGTAGTATGGTGAACTTGTTGACCATTCAAGTATTCAAGGCTTTGAAACTAGACCTGTCCGAACCCCTTTAGTTGGCCTAGCAGGAAAACTTGTGCAAGTGTCTGGGTCTATAGACATAATCCTGGAACTTGGAACTAAAGTGTCATCAAGGAAACTTAAATTGGAAGTTATGATGGTAGACATTCACTTTCCATATAATGTTATATTGGGTAGGCCGACCCTATATGAACTAGAAGCGGCCACATGTATCATATATCTAACAATGAAATTTTACTCTCATAAGGGTGAGGTTGTTGCTATTAGGGCAGACCAGAAAGTGGCTCGAGAAGCATATATGATAGCACTAAAAGGGTTACCACTTACCATACCAACCATGTGGATGTCAGAGGAAGAACCACCCACAAAATCGATTGAACTCCAACCTTTTGATATACCTATACATAATGTAGATTTCAGTCCAAAACCTGTAGCGAGCTGATCACATAGAAAGTGAAACAGGGGAAGAACTTGATGCTAGGAGCCGATCTACCAAGAGAGGTACAAGATAATATTAAGGCAGTTTTAGAAAATAATGTTAATAGCTTCGGCTAGACCGTGGAAGACATAGTTGGCATGGATCCTGATACCATATCCCACAAGCTAGGATTGACCTAAGCTTTAAAATGAAAAAATAAAAAAGTGGAACATGGTCCAGAGAGACAGTAGGTTATAGCAACTAGGGTAGATAAACTTTTGAAGGCAGGGTTTATAAGGGAGGTGAACTATCCAGAATGGCTGGCGAACGTAGTTTTGGTACCGAAGTCCAATGGAAAATGGAGGTTATGTGTTGACTTTACCGATCTGAACGAAGCATGCCCAAAAGATCCTTAGCCTGTGCCCAATATAAATCAGCTGGAAGACTCAATAGCCGGCTATAAAGTGTATAGTTTTGTGGATACAACAGCGAGGTACCATCAAATAAGAATGAACAAACTGGATAAGGAAAAGACGAGCTTTGTCATTAATAGGGGAATCTATTATTATCAAGTCATGTCATTCGGACTAAAAAACGCAAAAGCCACATACCAAAGGTTGGTCAATAGCATGTTTCAAGACCAGATTGGGCAAACCATGGAAGTATATATAGATGATATGATATTAAAGAGCATCCGAGCTACTGACCATCCTAAAGACCTACAAGAAGCGTTTGAAATCTTGAACAGGTTTAGTATAAAGGTCAACCTAGATAAATGCATATTCGGAGTTAAGGCGAGGAAGTTCTTGGGTTTCATGATATCACAAAGGGGGATTGAGACGAACCCTAAAAAAATCAAGGCAATTCTGGAGATGCGGGCACCTACCAGCATCCATGAAGTTTAACAGTTGAATGGTCGAATTACAGCCTTAGGGCGATTTATTTTCTACTTGGCCAAAAGGTGTATGTCCTTCTACCGAACCCTAAAATAGCTGAAGGGTTTTCAATGGGATGATAAATGCCAGCTCGCCTTCGAAAAGATTAAAGATTTTTTTATCTTTTGCTCCTCTTTTAAGTAGACCCAAAAAAGATGAACCCCTATACTTGTATTTAGCTGCTACTGAAAATTTCGTGGCTTCAGTATTGATTAGAGAAGAAGAGGGTGAATAGTACCTTTTTTATTACATTAGCAAAGTCCTCAGGGGTTCCGAGTTGGGGTATCCAAATATTGAAAAGCTAGCGTTCACCATCCTAACTTCGGCAAACCGGTTGTGCCACTACTTTCAATCTCACACTATAATCGTCTGAACTAACCACCCCCTAAAAAAGATCATGCACTAAGCTGAAAACTTCTAGGAGATTGGTGGAATGGTTGATCAGATTAGGAGAGTTTAATATCGCAGCATGAAGGTACATGTACTTGCAGACTTTGTGGTTGAGTTTTCTAGCGAAGATGAGAAGGGTGAACATGAAGCCAAACTATCGAGCACCAATTATAGTACTTGGCAGTTGCACACAGATGGGGCCTTAGGGAGCTCGGGGGTTATAGCAAGGGTAATCCTACAAAGGCCAGGGAAGATAAAAAAACAATATGTTGTGTGCCTGAACTTTTCAACAACTAACAATAGTGTCGAATATGAAGGCTTAATTACAGGGCTTAAGGTGGCCCTCGAGGTATGAACTCTAGTTCTCCATATTTTCCTAAACTCACAACTGGTAGTCAAACAAATTACAGGCATATTCACCACCAAGGAGCCGAACCTAATCAAGTACCATTCTATAGCCTTGTCTCTCTTACAAAAATTAGAGGGAAAGGGCTGTGTTTGGAAGATGACACAAATAGAACGGTGAACAATAAGGAAGCAATGTCATAGCCAAAGTGGCAGCTTAGGAAGATGAGTTGCCAAGAGAGGTGATGATCGAACACCAAACTTGCCCGAGCTATGAGACGAGAGAAATCTTGGTATCCCAACTTGACAATAATTGGATGCATCCAATCATTGATTTCTTATAGAATGATGTTCGGCCAAGTGATAAACAAGAGGCGATCAAACTTTATAGGAAAGTGGTGAACTATGCAATGAAAAATGGAGAGCTCTATAACAGATCAAAATCACACCCCTATGTGAAGTGTGTAACCGAAGAAAAGGGCAATTATATCATAAGAGAGACCCATGAAGGTGTCTATAGGGCACATGAGGGCTCGGATGCTATACTTGGAAAGATTCTACTATTACTATTGGCCAACAATGAAGAAATATGTTTGCCAAAACGTTCGCCGTTGTAATGCTTGCCAAAAATATGACCGGCTTCCTAGAAAACCCTCCTCAGAACTATAACCTTTAGGTTCGGCCTGGCCTTTTGCTCAATTAGACATTTTAGGGTCTTTTCCTGTAATAATCGGGCAAAGGAAGTTTGTGGTAGTCATAATTGATCACTTCACCAAATGGGTAGAAGCCGAAGCTCTAAGCACCATTACCCCAACTCAAGTTATCAATTTTTTTCAGGAACAATGTGATATTCAGGTATGACGTGCCCCATAAGATTGTTACTAACAATGGAAAGCAATTTGATTCTGGAGCCTTCAGATCTTTTTATGAATATTGGCATATTAGGCTCCACTTTACATTAGTAGCTTACTCGCAAACCAATAGTCTTACCGAAGTCACCAATAGAACTATCCTACAAGGCTTAAAGAATAGGTTGGATGGAGAAAAGGCTAATTGGGCATACGAACTAAACAATGTACTGTGGGGTTATAGAACTACACCTCGGCAAGCAACAGGGCAAACCCTTTTCTCCTTAATGTACAGAACAGAAGTAGTAGTACCAGTAGAAATAGGCATATCCAATAAAAGAACAAGAGAGTATAAGGAGCTCGGCATCAATAAAAGCCTAGAGATTAACTTAGACTTGGAAGAGGAGCTTAGAGGAGACGCGATAGTCCAAGATGAAGCATACAAGCAGAGGGTGAGGAGATACTTCAACAGGCAAGTTCGAAACAAGCAATTCAGAGAAGGAGACAAAGTATGGTGAAAGGTAAAAATCACCAAAGGTTCAACAAGTGTAGGCAAATTAGGGCAGAATTAGGAAGGACCTTATGAAGTTTCAAAGCAGTTGGGCCTGAGCACATACAAGCTAAGGAAGATTAAAGAAACTGAGCTACCTCGGACATTGAATGCTGATAATCTAAAAAAGTCATATTGTATCTCCACTCAGTAATATGTAAAGTAGTTTTATATTTGAATAACAATATGGACTCAAGTTTTTTCACTCAATATATCATGCCCTTCAAAGAAACAAGGGGCATGATACATTGAGTTTTTTCTGAAGGATCTTACTTTAAATATTCTTCTGTTTAGCTCGGACATACCCAATTCGCCCAACTGACCTAAGCAGTTCAATTTCACTAAGTCTATAGCTCGGACATACCCAGTTAGCCCAAGTGACATAAGCAGTCCAATTTCATTAAGTCTATAGCTCGGAATATTTAGCTCGCCAAGTGACCTAAGTGGTCCAATTTCACTAAGTCCATAGATTGGACATACTTAGCTCACCAAGTGACCTAAGCGGTCCAATTTCACTAAGTCCATAGCTCGGACATGCCTAGCTCACCCAAATGAACTAAGTGGTCTTATTCGCTAAGTCAATAGCTCGGACATACCTAGCATGCCCAGGTGACCTAAGTGGTCCTATTCACTAAGTACATAGCTCGGATATACACAATTCATTTATGCAAAAGCTAAGTATAAATATTGAGATGATAAAGAAGAACACTAATTTAATGAAACACTTAGAAGAAAAGCACAACACATGAACAAAAGAAAACAACCTCTTTGCTTTTTCATTAAATCAAAAAATGTTACATAGGTTGAGGCGAAAGTTCCTATGACAAGTTAAGTACAACGAACATACAAAACTAGGCTACATCATCATTTCACCCCTCAGAGGAGATGGCATGGACATCTGCATCCCCTTCTAGCCGAGGAGAAAAACTTTCCCTATTTGAATCATGTGGTACATCGTCACCCCAGGCCTCCTTGCCACCTTCATCCTCTTCATCAGCCTCGTCAGGATAAATGTCATCCACCCAGATCTGATCTACCTCAAGCTGCCTTGCCCTTAGCTCCAACAGAATGTTCACCCTCAAACTTAAGCACGTTCTTGCTAAGTTATCCTCTTCAACTCCTTCCTGATCCCTATACCTTTGCAGCTCTTTCTCCATCTCCTTTGCCTTGTTCTCGAGATCACTGACCTTGCTCTCCAGGTCCTTATCTTTGTTAACCAACTCCCAGTTCTCCTCTCTTAATTTTTCTATGTCACATCTTGAGCTACAATCTAAGACTTATGCTGAGCCTCCCGTTCCCTCATGGCAACCTCAGCATCCTTCAAGGCATCCTCCATTTGATTCTTCTTGACTTTCATCTCAGTATAACATGATTTTAACTTGTTGTCCAAGTGAACTGCATGTTGTTAGCATTAATGGCCTAAAAAAATCACTGGTTTAACAAGTCCCTAATTGCCACATCGTCTAGATGCTCGTAGTAATGAGCATTGGCTGGGAAGAGACAATTCTGAGACATTTCTCGGCTAGGTCCATCTTCTTGAAGACTGCAGCTCACCCCATACTTATGCATAAAGTAGCTACAGATGTCCAGGGGCCTTGAAGGAACATGGGGGGGGGGGGGGGCACTGGAGGGGCGTAGGAATAGGAATCTCCCTTTGTCTTTTCCTAAGTGGCTAGGTCGATGGGCTTGAGGGAGGCACTCAGATTAGGCAGCCCCGGTAGTTCGGTCAACACCAGTTGGAGGATTGTCGATACCATTGAAGGCACCTCTCTTCTCGAACTCTCCGCAATAGCTTTTTTCTTTTTCATTACCTCAGTGACTTCGACCAGCTTGGAGTTCTTTGATTTCTTCGGGGCCATATCTGCATCAAAGAAAAAGAAAAAAAGTTAAATTAAAGAATGTTAGTACAAGGGCGATACTTAAAACAATCAGAAGCAGTATATACCAGAAACGAAAGACTGGGGCCTATGGGTCCACTATAAGGGCGAACTTGATAGCCCTCGACAATAATTTGCTTCAAATTCATCGTTCTCAATCCTCTAGACTTTATCAACTCTACACACTTCAAATCATCCGAAGTAGGCGAAGAAGGGTGGTGCTTTGCAAGTTCGCCAGACCACCGGGTAGGAACACCGAACTCTCTAACTCGGTGAATAATGAAAAGCTTATGCTTCCAATTCTTTAATGACAATATCTTTAAAGATTTATAAAATAGGTTGCAATCTTTCCTAGCTTGGAGGAAGCAATGATCCTTAGTCGGCCGATGTTGCACTCGGTAAAGTCTATCCATACCTCGAGCCGTTAACATAGTGCCATCTCTGCACGCTAGCTCGGCAATCCCACATAGTAGCCTCAAGTCGTTGGGATGTAATTGATTGATAGTGATCCCATGCTCGTTGAAAAATGACCTTAAAGGCTCAGAGAGAGGAAAACGAACACCAAAGCGAAGATGCTCTTCGTACAGTATCATAGACTCTTCATCATCCAAAGGGGCATTGGCTCGCACATCTGGCCCAGGGCAAGTCAGTTTGTAATCTAGATCGAGGTCATACTTTATATAAATAGCAAGGAGCTCGCCCTCACTAATGTCCGAAGAAACAGCAGATATTCTGATGTTCTTCGCCCTATCCCTTGCTTCGCCTTCCTCGACCTCGTTGGCTTCAATGATCTCGTCCTCAGAAAGCTCAGCTAGAGTAGGCATCTCCTCATCATTAGATGAACCCATAGTCCCCCCGACAAGCAAGCAAAAAGAAAGACAGAAAAAAGAAACTTACTTTGAAGAAAACTTTAGAGAGAGAGGCTCCGACAAAAGCAATTTAGAGAGAGAAGCTCTGAAGATAGAAAATGAAGTTGTGAAGGCAAACGAAAGCAAAATGACCCCTATATATAGAAAAGGGCGAGAAAAGGTCACACCCATCAAAAGCCTCTTAAATATCCCTCGGCTAACAATCCAACTCCTCGTTCCTCGCATAGGAGTTGTCTTTTTTTCTAACATAAATGGTACACATAAAATAATAAAAATGCAATAAAAATGGTGAGAAAATACACTTACTCAGAACCTTTTTCTAGACATAAATGACCAAAAAACTAGGGGGAGAATACTGTTTACATACAATAATAAATAATATTAAAATAATGATATTAGACTTCTAAGTAAATTCAAATTAACAGATAATGTAGGATTCGTAATCCTTGGCTTCGTATAATTGTCTTGAATCTAGTATATATAATCATAAATTACCCCATTGATGGATTAATTCACAATTTACACACTCCTCAATTTTTGAGAGTATAACAATATAGTTTTTGAAAAGTTAAGGGAATTACTAGAAGGAATTCTCGATGACTGCAAAATTTCTTTTCCTGAGATTTTGAATTTTCTTTATGGAAAGAGGGTAGGTTTTGTGAAGGGCAAATATTTTTTTTTTTTGAAAGAGGTGAAGGGCAAATATTTAGTCATATCTATAGAGCTTATATTGCGCATTTGTGAAGGAGATATCAGTCTTTTCTTTAAGTATCTTTTTGAGGCATATTCTTTAATTCAATCTAAATGCTGCTTTATTTCAAGAATGACAATTAAAGGAAACTTTTGGCACGTTTGTCTAGAATTTGGAGGATTTGTCTGGAAAAATATAGATTTGGGGAATAATTTTGGTTTCTTAAAAGAGAATATGATTTTTGTTAAGAATTTTTCACTTTCAATAGACCCTTATTATTTAATTGGGGGTGGGTATTTTTTTATGTATATATAAAATATTAATGAAGATTTAGTAGTATGATATGTTCATAATTTTTGAGAACAACATAACTTTGGATATAGTTTCCAAAACAGAATAATTTATCATAATTTTAAGCACTTCCGGCATGGCATCGAGGGATCCAAATTTGGGTGCTGCTATATTGGGATGATAAAAGAAATCTGTGACTCTAATATACTGCAATTTCTCCAAGAGAGTAATAGCTACAATGGTGAACTGTGACTATAACGTGCTACAATATCGACGACGGAGTGATAGATGATGTATATCTTGTAATAGAAAAGCGACGGTATATTTTTGTTCAAATAAAAATATCCAGAAATCTCACAAATCAAGTAACAAATATTTTCAATTGATATATTTTGGATTTTAAGCAAATACTTATGACTAAAGACTAAATAACAACTAGCAATTGTACGACCCAAAAATAATAATTATGTTATGTAATTAGTGGACTGTTTGTTGTTTAATCAAATAATTAAAAAAAACTTTTTTTTTCATTCTTATTGACACCATTTTCACGCTTTTGCATTTATCACTAAGGTGGAAGCATACAGATAACTTAGATCTAAATTGCTATATATCATAATTCTGAGAATCGGAGCGGACTGGTCGATTCGACAGGTTTAATCAGAAATCGGACTGTATCTGATCCAGATTGATTAATAAAGACGGGAGCTAAAAAGTCGGTAAGAACCAAAGAGAACCGATGAGAATCGGGTAATAAACCAACGAACTACAATCTCAAATATTACAGTTTGATTTGATATCAAAAATGTAAAGAGAAAATGGAACATCTTTTAAAGCCTGTAGCCATGTAATCTCTGTACTTAAAACAAAAACCAATGTACCTAAAACATGATATCATTGTTACCTGTGCAAGTTTAATTACTTCTTAATTTTTCAAACATGTTAATCTCAAATAATTAAGACTTTAAGTTCATTTTAATCTATATATATATATATATATATATATATATATATATATATATATATATATATATATGGCTCTTGACTTTTGTTCATACATTTGTTTACATCTGGATTTTTTTTTTTTTTTTTTTTTTTTTTTTTTGCTTTTTTCCATCCAAAGAAATAAGAAGTTTAAATGGAGAACACTACTTCTATCTTAAGATCAAAAGAAAATTGCAGTTCTTTAAAAAAAAAAAAAAAAAGCAAATTGCATTTGCTATTAAATTTTTTGATGAATTATTTTTTATTTTGTAATCAAATCATTATCATCATCTTGACTTTTGTGCATGCTGTAACTCGACCTCATTTGTTAATAATCCTTCTAAGTTATAAGTACAAATTCTAATAATTGACATTTTGAAAGATCAATTTGAAATTCATGTATAGTCTTATTATATAACATTACAATAATTAAAAATAAAATAAATTTTAGTAAATAGTTAACTTTAATTATTATCGTATTTTATTTTAAGATTTCTAAATTGAATAAAAAATATCTATAATCTATACTATATATCAATGTTTTGAAAATTAGACCGGTCAATTGGTGAAGGTAGGTGTCACGATCCGTCTCCATGGGCCGGACCAGCATTAAGACTTAGGAAAGCATAAAGCATCCAAAGCCTATACTAAGACTCTATCTGTTATCACTTCTAGGCCCAATATTATGTAAGGTCTAACATTTGATCTAGAACATATAAAATATAAATTCATAGTTTACTAAACAAGTTCAAAGTTTATAGTAATTGCGGAATTAGTCTATTATTTATATACACAGGAATCCTTCTAAGACAAGGGGTGAAATTGCTCCAGAGGGATCCAAAGCAAATGATAGATAGATCTAATGATCTGGAAAAAAAAAAATGACGCAAGGGTGAGAGCCTCAACTCAGTGAATAGTAATAAGCATTATAAATACTACACACAATCACACAAATGATTTTGTTAAAATTTTAAAATGTCACACACTTCAGTCACACAAAGTCACCTAGTATTGCAATACAATTTAATAAAAACATAAATGGAAAGAAGCTGATATAAACCTTAAAGCATGAAATTATATTTATTGAAGATACATTCAAAAGTAGAGTTTTGAAACATTATACTATCTTATATTTCACTAAGACGGATCACACATTATAATAGTTTCTTTTTCTCTGTTAATCATATTTCACAATAAAGGAGCTCATCCCTCTATCGGGGCATGATGAGTCCATCCTTTATTACGAACCGAGGAGCTTATCCCCAAATATCAACCGAGGAGCCGATCTCCCATACGGTCAAGGTACCATCAATTCATGTAGTTCCATCATCATATTCTACATCTCTTCTCTTTTCTCTTTATTATTTAAAACACAGAATGAAAGTTCCACACTCATACTACATTCCATCCAAACATATTCCCATCATCAAGGCAGCGCGATAAATACGACAAGCATGAAAATTGCATCACTAGGCACCAATAACACAAATTCAAAAATTGCAGTAACTAGAGGTAATATTGATCAAAATAATTGCATAACAATAAATGCAGGTTTGACTCATTGTCCTATCTAGAAAAATTGAGTAAATGAGCAATCATTAATCCAGGAAAAAATAAGTAAATAATACCAAGTATAAGTTTCATCTCAATTAATTGACTAAAGAAACACGAATAGAATAAATGATTGAGGTATGAATAATACTTGCCACTACCCATAGTTCAAGCAGTATTAGTTAGTTATCCATCTCTCATTCGATTCTCTGACAGATGTTGTTGAATCCCTTGAATCCTCGAGAACATACAATGAGAAGGTTATAAGTAAGAATTTATTTTTTATTATTATCTTTTTTTTTTTAATGCTAGCATTCAATTTATTTTTAGAGCCCAGTGTTATAAAAACTAATTATTATTATTATTATTATAAAATTCTCAAATTGCTGATACGCAACAATACCGTTATGAATCTGGGTCTGAATTGTAAGCCTAATTAAATTAACTTCAATCCCTATATAGAGGCCCATAACTTTGAAAATAAGATTTTTATTTAATATAAATCAAAAATATTTTGAAAGCAAAATTACAAGATGTTTCAGCCGGGGGTTCACTGAACCGGAGGGTTCAACTGGATTCAATGCGGTTCAATTGAATTTTTTTTATAATATTTTACATATATTTTAAAAATCATTAAGAATGTAGAATGTATAATACTAAATAATTTTTTAAAAGGAATTTATAAATATTAAATAATTTTTAAAAACACTATAAATTATGAAATTAATAATTTTTTATTTTATTAATTTATGTTTTACAAACATTGTTACTGAATTTTTTTTCCATTATTAATGCTGATACAACCCATTTAACAATAAAATGAAAGAACAAAACGATGTAACAAACGTAATTATTTAATTATTTGATCTTAATGCCACAAAGCATACTAAATCTATTTAATTATTCACCACTATCAAAATTAATATTTCATTAAACAACAAATGAATATCTTAATGCCACAATGAATTCTATAACCCATTCCCTAGCCATAATGGTAGCTAGTCTAGTAGTGGATAATAGACACATAAGTCCAATAAAGATAACTTTATTCCAATAAAGCCTCAGCAAGCATACGACTTGTTTTTTTCATTCCTTTCTTTCTTTTTCTTGGGCTCTGTCCATCCCCGACCTTTTAGAACTGTTGCTGCTGTGGCCTTGCCTCTTGCGATCTCTGCTCTACTTCGACTCTTTGAATGACTTCTTCGCTGCCAAGGTGCCCATCTAGCCTCTCTTTCTCGCTCTCTCTCCGACTAGCAGTAGCGATCGGGATTCCTATCCTTGTCCCTGGGCAAATAGGAAAATCGAGTTTAAAAATTAAGCACAATCTTTTATTTAAGCAACTATAAATGGGTTTAATTAACTAGTTTTTGGTAATTTCAACAATTGTAATGCACGGATGGTTGCCTGGGTCAGAAAACTCCAAGAAATTAATTCAGTTGTTGCCTTTGAGTTGAACCGTAGTCATGAGCGGTCCGATTCGACGGTTTTTACCCAATTTTTACCTGTTCTTATCCGGTTTGTTGACTCCCCATTTTAGGTATTCAACCCGGATCGGACTAGGGTTCGGTTTCAATTAAACCGGTCCGACCGGCGGGTCTGATCCGATTTTCAGAACCATGCTATATATCAATTTTCTATTTAGAATTAGATTAAACTCCCTCATAAAATTTAGGTTCAAATATGAAATTAACACAGCCAGTCAAAATTAAATTATTTTTATTTTCCAACCAATAAAATTAAATTCTTCAATAATATTTTTGTTAATCTACAAACTTAACCAGGGCATTTTAGAAATTCAGTATTTCTTATTCGTACTTTTATATATACTAGTATTTTTTATAACATTTTTATAACGTGCGATATATGTTGACTATGCTTGTTATATACTTATTTTTATACTTTTTTAATTTTTTATTTATATATTATTAAAACATAAATTTTTATTTAGATTAAAATAAAGATAAGTGGCAAGTTTATTTATATTACACGTTGCCATATAATTTGTTTGTAATGCTACTTTTTATGTACTTAATTCTGCTTTTATATAATAAAGTGGTCTCAAACTGAATTGATAACTATAATCATTTTGGCTACAATAGCAGTATTACTTAGCCAAGGAATATATGATTACACACAAATTCTTAAAACTCCAAAAAGTGCCCAAAAATAGAAATATTTAGTTCTTTTTTTTTTTTTCAGTTTCTTAAACATTAATTTCCAGTTTTGAAAATCGAACCAAACAGTCGGTTCAACAGATTCAATCGGACCATCCTGTTCAATCGGTTTAATAAAAAATCAAACTGTGATCTGGCCCGAGTTGAACATTTAAACCGGAAGTTAAAAAACCGGATAAGAACCGGTAAAAAAAAGTGAAAACCGGGCAAAAACCGGTGAACCGGACCAGTTGTTACTACCCGATTCAAATTCAAAAAAAAAGTCACTTTTCCTGTTGCTTTCTCTAAGCTTTCTGCTTCTCTTTTCCGTCAATTTTTATGTCCCAGAAGATGAGAAGATAGAGAAAAATTTTAGCTAAATATTTTGCTTGATTTTGAATAAGAAACTAATGGCTTAATGGATCTATTTTCAATATCCACATCTCTATAATTTGTTCATCAAGAGGATTCTCCTTCACATAATATGGCACATCATCAGCCTCTGTTATGCCATCCAAGAACAACCGCAGCTTGCCATTAGGACCTATATATTCACAGAGAAGTAACTTTAACTATTAGTACAAGAAAAAATATGCAGGAAATACGTTTTTTTTTTTTTTTTTTAACAAAATTAACCATTATCTCTTACCCAAAACATTATCATTAGCCTGTTTTGAATTGTACTCAGGGATGAATATAGCTGAGTTAGGTGGATTTAGAAGTGACTTGTAAGGCTCATCATCTATTAATAAAGTATTTGATGATGAATATTTTCCTGAATACTTATCCCACAAATTTTCCATTTCTTTAAAAAAGATTGGTTTGTGCCTGTCATTTGAAGTCTTGAATCCAGAATCAGTGCAGTACTTTTGGTCCTGCAAATCAAGAAAAGCTCAATCCAATCA
The DNA here is from genome assembly GCF_041381405.1 of Jatropha curcas. Taxonomy (NCBI): domain Eukaryota; kingdom Viridiplantae; phylum Streptophyta; class Magnoliopsida; order Malpighiales; family Euphorbiaceae; genus Jatropha; species Jatropha curcas. The sequence continues at coordinate 9,568,568 of NC_143152.1, read as the reverse complement.
TATATTTAGGTGGTTAATATATATTTTTTTGGCATAGCATTTCATATAATATATATCAGTGGCAGATAGCACATACCCAAGCAAAAGAAGTTTGCTTTTCGAACTTACATGACAAACTCCAGGGCATTATTCAAGTTCTTTCTGTTTAATTTTCAAGAAATGAAGCAAAACCAGTTATTTAAAAGAGATCAAAACACAATATATTAGGGAGGGTGTGAAGGTAAATCCACTAACTCTATCACAGTCGACCAAATTCCAACTTCAAATCTTTCAAAACAAAATTTCAGGAAATCTTCACAATGGGGTCTCTTGTAAACTGAAGAGAAGAGAAGAGAAGCGAAGAGAAGGAATTAATAAGCACTAAATATGTTAAAATTAACATAATCAATTGAAAAAAAAGAATAAACTTGCAATATTCACATTTAGGCCCGTATTTGTTGGATACCCTGCCCCTGTAGTACAAGACTCCTGGAGAAAGTACAAGAAGCTTTTTCTTGGGGCCAATATTCATCTTTTTTTCTAAACTTTTACGAAGAAAATCTACTTGTGTATCACTATCACTGTCATTATAGTAACAAACAGACTTTTGCTTCAGGTCGACAATACTTTCATCCATTATTTCTTGGCTGTTCTCTAAACCCTAAATATTTGTTAGTCAATTGGAGAACTGTTGTTTTACATGCTTATATATGCGTTTTATGGGGCTTCAACTCTTGAGCTTCTCTTATAAGTATTAATTAGTAGTGTTAGTTAATTAAGCAATTTGTTTTTTTCCAAAGATTTCTGGAGGAGATAAATGAACATTTTGGCTTTCACATTTAATTTTTCAAAATTCGAAACGTCTAATACCCAACTCAACTTTTCTTGTATGATTTGATTCGACTCGACGAATTTAATGATTGCAGCGTAGTACAAAGTCTAATGTCCAAAGGATTTGGGGAGCCACAAATGTTGGAGTGACGGAAATAGGAGGCTTGGACAAACCCAATAAGAGGTAATATGAGAAGCTAAAATCCACATATATGACTCGTTTTCAAAAGCCCAGTTAATTTAGTCCTCTACAACTAATCAAAACTAAAAAGAGACATTATATTTGCAGAGATTTTTATTTTCTCGTAGCTTCGGATTAAGGTGTCGTATCAACAGTAAACGACTGAGTTTCTTTTTATTTTAAGCCAAGTGTATATTGTTACTTTCATCCCTTTGAGTGGAATTACAAGAGGGATAAATTGGAAGAGTGGGAATAGACCCACCCAAGTCAAAATTAGATGTGTAAATTTATTACACGTCAGAGTCCTTGGAAAAAGTTTTGAATTGTTACTTTTTAATCTCAATATCAGCAATGACATTATTAATACGATTGTTTTAATCATTTCATTCACTAGTGTTGAAAGGGAGTGAAAAATTGAAAGAGTAATGCTAAATGGATCATTTTGATCCGGATCAAATTCTGCGTTTCCATTTAAATTATCGTAATTGCCCTTCTCAATTTTTTGAGGCTTTCATTCTTCCTCTTTACAAGCATTAAATGTATTGTTTCAATGAGTGCATTGAGTTTTGTGAGTTAATAATGATAAAGAACGCGCATGTACTTTCTTATTTTCTAGGTTGTATATCACTTGTCCCTTCCCTTTATTCATCTCGTTCTATCTTAACATAGAAAAATGAAAATTAAAAACAATCTTTGGAATAAGAAGCATTAACCAGAAATCTTTCATGCAACTCTCGAGTCCAAGTTCCAAATGAGAAACAATCAACATTATATCATATTAGAATGAAAATTTTGTATGCCTAAAAATGAAAATTTATAATACTTTTCGATAAGGACTAAAAATGAAAATTTTGTATGCCTAAAACCTAATAATAAGAAGATGTTAGAATTTAATTTCATTAGTATAAAAAACTATCTTTATAGTATTATGATTTTTTTATTATAATTAACAATAAAATTAATGCATATCATTTGGATTGTGTATATAAAATATAATGCAAGGATAATTTCACACAGAAAAATGAGTGATTTAATATCACACCGAATGTGCAAAAAAAATTAATTTTAGTTTATTTATACATGTAAGTAAATTAATTTGTTACATCATGCTGCTAAGTTATAACCAATTAATTTGCATTTTTTAATTTTGATTGGCGATTCTTTTTAATATTTTTAATTATTTCGGTCATTATAGTCGGTGTTAAAATTAAAAAGCTCTCATTTTTCGTTTCTTGCGAAGAAAAAAAATTTTTCTCTTAGGCTTTATATGTTTCCGTAAAATAACTTGCAGGAAAATATTTTCCACATTTCTCAGTTGTTTGGGGCGTTCAGAAAAATAAGTCAACGGAAAATATTTTCCTGGTCAAAGAAAAATTAAGTCATTTTCAAGAAAATGACTTCTCATTTTTAAGAGCGTAAAACATTTTTCGAAATTTGACAAACTTATTACAACCTTATAAATTCATATTTTATTAATTTATTAATTATTGGTATCCACTACCACCACCACTGGCTACCGTCGAACACCACCACAGGCAACGACGACTTTCATAATTTACCATTTTTTTCTGCATTATTCTTATATTTAACAATAAAATTTTTAAAATACGAAATTTATATTATTAGTTTTATTTTTATGATCTTATGAGCTAAAAGTTTTAATATTTTTAACTAATTTTTAAATTACAACCAAACAACGGAAAATAGGTCATTTGGAAAATTTTTTCAATGAATGTTTTCAAGATGTTCCAAAAATAAGTTATTTTCCGGAAACAAATGGAGCCTTAGATTAATATTAAAAGTACTTTTCATATTATCTTTTATCTTTATACCCAAAAATATTTACATATAGAATTTTTTTTTTTTTTTTTTTTGCGATAAATTGAAAGACCATTTTATTGACCTTCAAGCCTTAATAGATAAATACATAAGGGTGGATGAGTAGACCAAACCACTTGGTCTGTCAAACTAGTGACCGCTCTTGCTAAATTATGAGCCACACCATTAGCAGACCTGCTAATAAACTCAAGACTCATATCTCGTAACAGTCCTGAATAATTAAACTGAAAGTAGAGTTATCACTATAACTAGGATTAGTAATAACTCGAACATAAGGTTGAGCATCTTAGAGCTTCTCATATTGTCATGGCTCAACAACATGTGCTTCATGATTTCCTTGAACAGAAACTTCCAAGGCCTGAATAAAATCACCACCGGTGTCCCGTGCTACACAACCAATACCCACATAATTTCCATTGAAAGTTGCACCATCTAGATTGACCTTGATAACACCTGCAGAAGGTTTCGACCAAGAAGCAATACCTGTAGAATTTTCAACCCGTGGATGATGATCCTTAGCATTCAACCAATCTGTTAACAAGTACTTTGCCTTGTGATAGACTTGATTTGGACGCATCCAAACCTGCTTCCAAACAGCTGCACTGCGTGCCTCCCATAAGGCCCATAACATCATTATCATCATTTACAAAACCTCACCCGAATAATTCTCAACACAGCAGGCAAACCAATCCTGAAAATTTGGACCTGTTGGGGTTCGATAACCCACATCAGACGTCAACCAACAGTCCTTTGCACGGACAAAGAACAAACAGGTGCAACTTAGTTTCATCACTACCATGGCAGAAAACACAAGATCCCTGAACTGGAATTTGTCGACGTTGTAAAGCCGAAATTAGACGAACAGCAGAGTTGCAGACTCGCCACGCCAAATTCAGACATTTTGGTGGAGTAGAAATGTGCTAAAATTTTAGCCACAGTAGCCTATATTGCTGCTGCATATTTGTGATAGGAATAGAGGTCAAATGCCGATAGGCACTCTTCACAGAATAGTTACCCTTCTTGTTGAACCTCCAACTCCATTCATCATTCACACAATGACAGCTTAGAGGAATGGAAGCAATGGTAGCAACATTTTCAACGTTAAACACATGCAAAATAACATCTAACCTCCACCGAAAATTGCCAATTAAATCCGAAACAAGGAACATATCACAATCAACTATTCTTGGAGTCAAAATTTTCATAGATGACTTAGATGGTAGCCAAGTATCCTCTTATATTAGAATAGATGAGCCGTTTCCAACTCTCTTACAAGATCCCTCCTTAATTAAAGTTTGACTCTCCCATATACTACGCCATAGGAAGCTAGGATTATTCTCTAACTGTGAATCAAGAAAATTAACATTCGGGTAGTATTTGGCTTTAAGTAACTTAGCCACTGCAGAGGAAGGATTCGTCAATAATTTCCAAGCGTGTTTGCCCACCATTGCCAGATTAAATTCCTTGAGCTTCTTAAAACCAAGACCACCAAAACATTTCGGTCTACACTTCCTAACCCAGCTCATCCAGTTTATGCCTTTTTCATTATTCGACTCTCTACCCCACCAATAATTACTCATTAGGCGTTGAAGCTCACAACAAAAGGTTTGGATAACAAAAAGAGATTCATAACATAATTTGAAGTGCTTGTATCACAGTCTTAAGCATAACCTCCTTATCGGCACACGATAGACAATGACGCTTCCATGAATTCAACTTCTGCCATAGCTCTCTTTAATAAAATCGAATACTTCTTTTTTATTCAAACTCACACGAGTGGGCAAACCCAAATAAGTACCCAAGTTAGCCTTTTCCTCAACACCCACAGCCCCACATATTTGAAGTCTCAAAGCTACACTAACATTCTTTGAAAAACAAAGAGAAGACTTGTTCATATTGATTTGTGGACGTGAAGCTGAAGCATAAATCTCAATGACTTCTTTAACCACCTTGGCCTCATTGTTTACCGCCTGAAAAAACCAACAAACTGCTATCTGCAAAAAATAAATGATGAATAGATGGCTCAACACGCGCTAATGAACAACCATGCCACAAATTCGATGAGACCTTAGCCTGAATAAGACGAGACAAACCTTCACCACACAAAATAAACAAGTAAGGTGAGATCGGATCTCCCCGTCTAACTCCCCTTGAAGGAATGATAGGACCTAAATACTGACCCTGATGAAGAATCTAGTATTTGACAGTAGAAACACAACCCATTACCAAACTTATCCACTGTTGATCAAAACCCATCTTACTAAGCATAGCAAAAATTTAGTTCTACTCAAGCCGATCATAAGCTTTTGAAATATCCATTTTAAGAGTTGCAAAACCTTCCTCCCCCCATCGTTTACTCAGGAAAAAATGTATCAACTTATACGCAATAATACTATTATCCTAAATACTACAACTAGGCATAAAAGCACATTGAGTAGGTGAAATAATACCAGGCAAAATTCTCCTTAATTTATTAGAAATAGCCTTGCTCATAATCTTATAAACAACATTACACAAAGCAGTAGGCCTTAAATCTCCCATAGACTCAGGAATCGATTTCTTTGGAATAAGAACTAACAAGGTATTAATCAACCAAGAAGGGAAAATAACTTGTTGCAGATATTGGATGCAAGCTGCCGAAATAGCAGGACCAATAATGTCCCAATGATTCTGATAAAATGACGGATTGAAGTCATCCATACTAGGAGCCTTATTAGGCTGCATACTGAAAACAGCAGATTTAATCTCTTCAACCATGTACGGAGCTAATAAATCAGAATTCATCTCTGATGTAATGTGAACAGAGACATGATCAACCACTTGATCAACCGAACCTGGCTAGATGTAAAAATGTCAGCAAAATAAAAAGTAATTAAAGATTCTAACCTATTAGCATCCTCAACCCAAGAGCCAATCGTATCTTTCAAATGCAAAACCTGGTTTTTTCTTTCTGAGATTTGTAGCCGCCAAATGAAAAAACCTGGTATTTCGATCTCCTTCTTTAAGATAGAATGTCTTCGCACGTTGCTTTCACTTGATTTCCTGCTCATCCAACAAAGAATTAAATTTCGCCTTGGCTTCCAAGAAACGATTAACATCAGCCAAACCCCGAGATCCCTGCAATTCTTTCATGGTTCGACGGCATTCTGCAAGTTCCAATTTGTGGCTATTTCTCAAATCTGAACCCCAGGAAGATAACGCATCACTGCACAACTTCAATCGATTGGGCAAATCAAGACTAATTCTATCGTTCCATGTGTTCTGCACCAAGCTACGACACATTGGATCACGAATCCAACAATTTTGGAACCTGAAACGTTTAGCTACAGTCCTTGCTAAATACTTTCGAACCTCCAAAAATAAGGGCAAGTGGTCAGAAGAAGTTGTATCAAGAGTGTATGCTTGGGCCATGGGAAAAGAAATTAGCCGATTATCAAAAACCAAAATCCGATCAAGTTTTGATTCCATTAAATTTTTGGATTCTTGACCATGCTCCCATGTGTACGGATAGCCCCCCATCGGTAAATCATGTAAACCAACATCAATAACAAATTGACGGAAACCATCAATCAAATTATGTGGCTGCCTTCTACCTCCTTTCTTTTCATAATGGTGTAAAACATCATTAAAATCACCTAAGTAGACCATATGTAAGTTACTGCATCCCATTAAATTTTGGAGCAATGTCTATGATTCACAGTGTCTAGCTTTATCAGGATGGCTATAAAAACCCGTTAAACGCCAAGTGCCAATAAAAGGTCACCTGAGATTTGAAGAGCTCATTAAATAACCACGGTTTACAATGAGAGATAATGGAGCATTAATTGCTACAATTTTCCAATTTCCATTATGCAATTATTTCTCTCCCAAAATTCCTTCCAAATTGATGAAGGATAAATTAGTCTTTAAATATTACCATTTATTGCACTTAGTGGATTTGATCTGGATCAAATTCATCCAAATAACATTTTTGAAATTGAAAATATCAATGCTTACTTTTTTTTTTTTTTTTGAAAAAATATGACTCATTAATAATGATACTATCAAATATTACAAATACTAGATCAAAAATAAAAAATTACAGCGTTCGTTTACCTTTAACAAATCAATAAATTGTCTTAACTATTTATACAAAGATAATAATAAAAGTAATTACTGACTGTAATTACTCTTTTGCACTTTATATTTACTAACTATACGATTAATGAAAACATATAATTAAATTAATTTTACTTTTGATATGTTTTCCACACATTCATCAACAACATCAATTCAAAAATAATCACTATAGTCCATAGGAAGTTTACATGATTTAAGAACATCAAAGACTATTTCTTCCTATCCAACCCTTAAAGTTAACTTATCTTCATAAACATTAATTAATGCTCTTGCAGTTGCAAGAAAAGGCCTCCCAAGGATTAAAGATCCTTCCCTGTCTTCATCAATATCAAGAATAACAAAATCAACAGGGAAGATGAATGTACCTACCTTTACAAGCACATCTTCTACAATTCCTCCTGTATATTTGATCGATCGATCTGCTAATTGTAGAGACATCCTTATTGGTTTGAGTTCGCTCATACCTAGCATCTTAAAAACTTTGTAAGATATAAGATTAATGCTCACCTAAATCTGCCAAAACTTTTTCAAAATCGAGATTACCAATATTGCAAGGGATAGAAAAACTTCATGGATCCTTTAACTTTGGAGGCAATTTGTTTTGAATAATTGCACTGCACTCCTCAGTTAACATTACTGTTCCTTGATCATCGATTTTTCGTTTCTTGCTCAGGATATCTTTTAGGAATTTTGCATAGCTAGGCATTTAAGCAAGAGCTTCAGCAAAAGGAATGTTGATTTGAAGCTTTTTGAATACATCCAGAAACTTTAGGAAGCTCTTGTCATCTTGTGCTTTCTTCAACCTTTGTGGAAAAGGGACAAGTGGAACATAGGGTTTTACTTCTTCTCGCTCTTCTAGGTCAATGATGGGAACCTTTTTCTGCTCTTCCACTTTCTTTTCTTCCTTTGGTGGCTCTTCTAGCTGTTTGCCGCTTCTCAAGGTGATGGCTTGCACCTGCTCTTTAGGATTCTTTTCAGTGTTGCTAGGTAACGTACCTTGAGGTCGAGATGTCATCATGTTTGCAAATTGTCCTAGCTGAATCTCCAGATTTCTTATTGTCGCCTACTGGATTTTATGGTTTTCTCTAGTTTCGTTCATGAAATCCATGTGTGATTTAGAAAGGGCAGTGAGGAGATCATCATGAGATTTCTTCTCTTGAGGAAGGAAGCCTGGTGGTGCGTTCAAGGCATTGTTAGGATTTCCATAGGATAGATTAGGATGGTTTCTCAATCTATTGTCATATGAATTGGAGTATGGGTAATTTTTCCTTCCTTGATTCATCGCATAATTTACTTGCTCCAAGGTTTGCGGATTCAAAGAATCGATCATGCATTCTCCAATCCCATGTTGTCCATTGCACCTATCACAAACTTGCATAATAGAATTTACAGGATTAGTAGTTAACAGGTCCAGTTTTCTTACCATGTTATCTACCTTACCATTAACTACTGTAATGGCATCTATTTCATAGACTCCTGCAGTTCTCTTCCTTTCGGTATTGTTTTGATAATGGCTGTTGCTTGCCATCTCCTCTATCAATTCATATGCCTCATCAATTCCCTTCTTCTCAAAGGATCCACCTGTAGCTGCATCTAAAGTGATTTTGATGTTAGGAGATAATGCATTATAGAAAGTTTGTACCTGTAACCACTTAGGCAAACTGTGATGTGGGCACTTTCTTAACAAGTCTTTGAATCTTTCCCAAGCTTCATACAAGCTTTCTTGATCATGATGAGCAAATGTCATTATCTCATTGCGCAGTTTTGTGGTTTTTGAAGAAGGAAAGAATTTTGCTAAGAACTTTTGGGCTAGCACCTAAATCTGATAGGTGTTAATTTTACAGTATTTTTAGTATAGTTTTTAATTAGAATTTTAGTAAATTTTATCACTTTGATTTATTTTTACTTCATTTTCAGTATAATTTTTGTTCAAAGCTTCCTTGAATCATAATCCACTTGATCTAAAAGAAATTTGCAGGGTTTTGGCATAGAAAAGAGCATTACAAAGCAAAATACTCAGGCTCTAGCACGCCTAGCCCATGCACTTTAGCACGCCCGTGCTAAAACTAAGGAAAATCAAGTGGAGAGTCAGGGGCGAGCACGGCTTGACCGTGCTAACTGGCACGCCCGTGTCCAAAAGAACCTCAGGGTGTGTTTGCCTAGCACGCCCATGATGAAATGTATCTTGGAAGGACAGAGCTTAGCACGCCTTAGCCGTGCTGAGGTGCACGCTCGTGCCACAAAGACTCTTCGGAGCGTGTTGCATAGCACGGCCCGTGCTCATCCATTCATAGTTCCAGACTCTAGCACGCCCTAGCCATGCTAGAGGGCACGCCCGTGCTTTGAAGGCAGAGCTGACTTGAACTAAAAACGCAAGCAAATCTTCTTCTCATATGGGCCCGCCTCGAATATTTTCCTAAACATGCTAAACAAGATCTAAATCTAATTAGGAAGAGGAAAGAGTCCTAACTAAGAAGAAATCCAAGGCCTAATCAGTTAAGATCTCCAAAGAAGATTTCATAATTGATAAGGATTCTATTTCCTAAACAGAGTCAGATTTTCCTCCAGGAGGCCTATATAAAGGGGGGAGCTAGTCATTGTACAAGCATCTCGAAATTTAGTATTTTTTCTACATAGTTCTCTCTCTCTAAAAGATTTCAAGCATCCAAGATTTGTTTCAAGATTCAAGGAAGCCATCCACATAGCTATTGCCTAGTTTTTATCTCTAAACTCACTGCTAACTTTTAATATATTTTAAACCTATAACCTTTTTAACGGTTAGCCGGTTATAAGTGGCTATCTGAACCATAGTTATTAAATTCGGCAGACCAGACAGGTCATTCTGGATAACTGATGAATCAGCTTAAAATCAGAGTTTTACATTCAAAACATTTAAAGAATAGAATCAGATTAAAACGGCTGATCATGGTTAAACAGTTCAATCCACCGATTGATTTAAACCATTTTTTCTATATTTTAATTATTTTTATATATTATAATTTTTTAAATTATAATTATTTAATTAAAATGTATTATTAATATTTTTATGATCCATTATTCAACCATTAAGCTATCGGTTAAACCATGACCCATTCACCCAGTCCTTTAGCCGGGTGACGTTTGGACCGGATTAAATAACACTGATTTGGACTAAAGTGAAATCACTGCTATTTGTAACTTCTTTCTCCTTGACGGCGTCATAGCGAGCAACCCATAATTAAGTCTCCCTTTTACAGACGTTATTGAAAAACCCTAAGCCCTCTTTCCTTTTATTCATTTTCTCTTCCGCCGAATAGAGTAACGAGACAAGAAAGAACTCGGCCCCAACTCCCAAGTCATCTAGTCGCTCCCCATCACACTCAAATGAAAGCATAGATAAAATCTTGCTATAACCGCGCTTGGTGAGTAAGGAATTTCTTTGATTTTGTTTCCAGTTCTCATTATAAAATCGAATTCAATGGTATAATATTTGTTCCCATATTTATGATTGTTTTGTTATTTTCAGTTGAAGTTATAAACTTGTGATTCCAATTGCACAGTATGAATCTGAGTGATGGCCTTTTGGATCATAAAATCAGAGTTGGTTTACAATATAGCTGTTGATTAATGAAATTTGGTGTGCTGTTGCCTTCAACTTTATTTTGCTTGTGAGAATTTTATTCAAATCGTTTCCATGAATGTTTTGGTGAAGGAATTCCTTGAAACTTTTGAAAGGAAAGGATGTTTTTCTTTGTTTTTGGGTTGGGGGGTTCAGTTAGTATAGTTCAGTTAGTATAGCTCAGATTTCGTTCAGTTAGTAGGGATTATATTAGTCAGTTCTAGAATTGTTTGGATTTTGTGAATGACAAAAGGCCATTGGATGTGGCAATTTTTATTCCCGTTGCTATTCTATTCCTATCTTCTGTTTTTCAATTATATGATAGTATTTTACAAAGAAAATAGAGAAAAGGTCATGGCCTGAATTTACATTAATTATTATGATTTTGCTGTTTCATGTGTTGAATTTCATGCCACGAAATTTATTCCCTTCTTTTTATAGTCTGTTATCATGTTCATATCGGACCTCTTTTTTCATGGGTTTATGATGCTAGGATTATATTTTTAGAACTTTTTGAATGGCTTTTTTGAATGAATATATTACATCATAAATCAAATGTTTTGTTATTCCAGAACTTGGGTGATCAATCACAATGCAGTCTAGTGAAGCCCCTTCTTCAATGGAAGTAGAAAAGGTTATAGATGAAACATCTTTGCCGACGAAGCCAAAGTTTGAGCCTTTGAAGGCTCATGAGATGTCTGATGGTCGAGTTCAATTTAGGAAGGTTTCGGTTCCACCACATAGGTATTCACCTCTCAAGAAAGCGTGGATGGATATTTAGACTCCTATATATGAGCAAATGAAGATTGATATCCGTATGAACCTCAAGGGTAGAAAGGTTGAATTCACATATTAGGATCTTTTCAAAACATTAAAATTGCTAGAGATTCTCTGTGCAGCCTCATTTTAGGGTCTCCTGCTGGAAAGGTATACTCGAAGCTTAAACAAGTTACTGCCAAATTGGCTGAGAGGTTCTGATAATTGTATTTGTCATTATAGCTCCATTTGAGATTTGATGTGCTGAATTTTTGTGATTTTAATTGTCATTTGCATTTTTGTCTTGGTGGCCTTGTTGCCACTTGCTGAAACGATTCATTATAAAGAATATCAATGCATCTGTTGTTTTCTGTTGCAATTAGAATTGATAATGCTTTCGATTCAGCGTCTTTTGTTTCAATTGTTGCTTCCATTACTACTACTCCTACTCTGATTACACTAAGGCCATGTTTGGTATGATGTAGTCAACCATATAATGGAATGAGGATTACATTACATGACTGGTTACATTGTTTGGTTAGATTTGTTCTGAATAATGTAATGTAATTGAGATTACATGTGTAATTTTCATTATTTAATTTGATGTAATATTAATTACATTAAAAAACACATGTATTGTCCATTACATCAAGTACATGTAATACCAATTACATCAAAGTTACTCCAATAAAAACTTTACCATTCAAGGACCACCATCACCACTATCGCTCCACCACCATCACCACAACACCACCACTACAATCATTGTTTAACCACTACTCCACCATCACCACCACCACTCCACCACCACCATTGCGCCACAACTCTCACCACCCTCACCACCACTATTGCTCGACCACCACCATCACTACCACCGTTCCACCACTTCTACCACCATCATTGCTCCACCACCTTAACCATCACCTCCACCACCGTGCCATTGCCACCACCACCACCGCACCATCACCCACATCGTTGCCTCAACCACCATCGCTACTCCACCACCGCAACCACCATTACTCCACCTCAGTCACCACCACTCTCACCACCATCGTTGCTCCACCACATCACCACCATCTCACCATCGCTCCACCACCATCACCATTGCTCCACCACCTCCATCTCAACTACCACCTCCACCTCAACCACCAATCACGCCACCATCAACACTCCACCCCCACCACCACCGCTCTATCACCTCAACCACCATCGCTCCTCCACATCAACCACCACCATTGCTCCATCACATCACCACCTTAACCACCACCATCGGTTCACCACCATCATCACTGCTCCACTGCCTCTACCTCAGCCACCTCCACCACCTTAACCACCATCACCACCACCACAACCATCACTTCGCACGCCACCACCTCAATCACTCTACCACCACAACCACTACATAATAAAAATTATATTTTTGTGTTTAATATGCAACACAAGATAAAATTATATTTTATTATTTTATTTTATTATAGGAATGAACAGAATAAAATGAAAAATCACTAAAAACATCAAAATACCCAAAATTTTATATTGTAATTTAATTTACTCAATGAAAATATATGAAAAAAGTTAATTTTTAATGACTTAATTAACTTTTATTTTGTTACATTACATTCGGGGTGAGCAAATTCGGTCGATTTGATTAAATTGATTAGTAAGGTCAATTCAGTTACTTCGATTAGTTCAATTAATTCAGTCAATTTGATTCGATGAATAAACGTTCGGTCAAAAGTTCGATTAAAGAAAATTAAAATTCTGGTGATCGGTTAAAAATTAATTTAACCAAATTAATCAACTCTCAAAACTACGTCGTCTTGGTTAAGTAGATAATAAAATTCAAAATTAAAAATATTTCAGTTTTTATTTTGATTAAGTAGTAATTAATAACTTCGGTTAATTTTTATTTCGGTTAGAGTCGGTTAATTATATATTTCAATTAAATCCGGTCGGCTAATTAAGTTTTTATTTTCTTTAACTTTGGTTCTCAGCCAAATAATTTGGTTAAGTTCGGTTAAAAAAATTAATTTGGTTAAGTAAAACAAATTTGATTAATTTATTTCGGTTAAAAATTTTACTCAAATTGACCGAATTGACCAAATGATCATTCCTAAATTACATTTTTTTCGGCTTACCTTCTTTTTATTTTTTTTTTTCAAATAAATTTATGAATCTAAATAATCTTTAATAGCTTAATATAATGAATAGTTTTTAATTCAGATATTTTTTTTTATTTTAATAATGACGTAGTGGAGTGGTGTTTGAGGTGGTGGTGGTATGGTGGTTGTGGTGGTGGTAGTGGTGATTGGTGGTTATGATGGTGGTGGTGGGGGCGGTGTGATTGGTGGGAGTAGTGTTTTAATTACATCACATTATATATTTACAAACAACATAAAAATAGAATGGTGATTATATTCCATAAATTTTATCTATTATATTACCAAACATAGTAATGAAATCTTAATTCAATATGTTTTTTTTATATTCCATTCTATTATATTTTTTATGGCATTATATCTTTGATTATATTACATTGCATTATACCAACCAAACATAGCCTCTGAATAGATTAAAATATGCATTGTGTTTTACCTAATATATCCTCATATTTATGAATTCAGCCTATTTTGGCATTTTTTTTTTTATTTTTCATAGGACAATACTCTTTGTTCTCTCAAAAATTTTAATCTAGATATAATCCTCATTTACATCTTTTGACTAATAATTTCAATTTATGGAAATTTCTTTCTTCATTAGGTATTGGAATTCTTTTTACAAATCTCATGTTGTTTCCTGCAATTTTAAATATATAATTTTAAAATATGGATGTTGACGTGACAAATGTAACATTTTATCTTTTTCTTATTACAATTAATCTTTTTTTAAAAAAATTTAATAAGCATTAAGTTTTTTTCATTAAATAATGAGTTACAAAATAATGAAATCTAATGGAGTTATAATGGATTCCATTATAATTGATATTTTGTTTTGCATTTAATAAACATTAAATTTTTTTTAATAAATAATAGAATCATAAAACTAATGGATCAATATAATGGAGTTATAATTAATAAACATTAATTAAATAATTAAGTTACTGTAATATTATTGTGAACTGGTATAATTAAAATATAATTTCAATTCACTAAAATTTATTGGATTGTAATTAAATCTTCTTATGCCTTATTTAATTATAGAAAATTAATAAATATTTCATTTAAATATATGAAAATTCTAAAGGGAAAATAAATAATTATATCAGTTGAATTACATAAGAACCATGTAATTTCACCTTTCATCATTTAATCAATTATATTAGCAAATCATTTAAATTAAAGCAACATAAATATAAATCGTAATAATTTTCTTAATAATTATCTATTCAAATCAATTAAAAAAATATAAAATTACAAGATCCGTCCATGGCGAGTACATGACTAGTTGGGATTATATATATCTGTTGTACATAAAAGCTATATTTTGGTTGCATAGAGAACAAATGTCATGAATCTCCTAAAAATTGACTTAATTATCACAGATAAATTAAAAAGAAGAATTAAGAAGTACCAGTAAAAATCTTTCCAAACATTATTTACATGTAAAATATATGCAATATATATATAATTAAGGAGATGGCATTAATACAATATAAATAATGTAGAAAATGCAAATTATATAACAATGTATGTAAAAAGACAGAAGACTATAACTAAATACATTGAAACTTTCTGCAGTTCAGTCCCGTCCCCGTGAATATGGTAGCTGCAACAGAAATTGGAAATAACCAAATGAGAACAAGAAAGCTTCAAAAATTTAAATCTCATTGTTATGATTGTATTGGGAAATTAATTGCATACAAACATGCATAAATGATAGGCCAAATGCATAAATTTGATCTTGTATTTTTGACGATTATTCTTGTGGCCCCTTGAACTTTGTGGAGAATCCATCGTAACCCTACACTTTCATATCAAGATGCCACAAGGATAATTGACCAAAGTTTATGATCAAATTTATGTATTAGACTATAAATAATATGCAGAAGGTAATTCATTTAATTAGTGGGTGGGATCTAAAAAGGCAGCAATAAGAAGAGCATGTGTAATACTTAAAACCTAAAAGAATTCTTGCTTAAATGTTGGAATATATGTACAGTCTGTTGGACAAAAGTATCTGTTTTAATAGTAGTTAGTTGTTTTAGTAGCATTTAACTATTAGCCATTTGAGTAGCTTTTTATGAAATTCTAAAACTGGTTTAAATATTATATTACCGAACACTGTAAAAGTTGGATTAGATAGTAACTGACAAGTAGTTTATTTACCTTTGTTT
Source organism: Jatropha curcas (assembly GCF_041381405.1). Classification (NCBI taxonomy): domain Eukaryota; kingdom Viridiplantae; phylum Streptophyta; class Magnoliopsida; order Malpighiales; family Euphorbiaceae; genus Jatropha; species Jatropha curcas. The sequence continues at coordinate 9,552,932 of NC_143152.1, read as the reverse complement.
GTAAAAAACTCATAAGCATGTAGAGGCAGCATAACTTCCCATACATGGACACTCTACTTTTCTGCTGGATAGGAAGAAAAAGATTTCCTTAATTTCAATGTAAGAGCTAAACTTTTGACACAGCAAATGGCAAAAAGTAAAAAACAAGATGATTTTATAGTTAAAATATGAAAGTATATCATAATTGAAATTAGGCTTATGCTGAAAATTTACTTGAGTTCTAAAGTGACTCTTTATTACTTTAAATATATCTAAACAAATCCAAAATTAATTTTTTTATCAGTTTAGTCCTTAAATTTTTATTTTTAGATCAATTAGTTTCAATTTTTATTAAAAGGAAAATTATATTAAGTAAAGAATCATAATTATTTATACCTTTCAAACATTATAAGCATTTCAGTGTCCATTATTTTTAGTTTTCTCAATCATTCAAACATTTTTGTAAAACAAACTTTTCCAATCAGATAAATACACTCTATTTTTTTTTCAATTTTCCCAAATCATAAAGCCTGATATTAAATGTCATATAGTTAATTTGAACTTTAATTAATCTAAATAAAAATTAAATGAAGGGAGAAATAAGATTACTTGCACCTAATCATCACTGTCAAGCGAGGATTGAATGTTGCAGCCATCAACAATAACTTGAGGAATATGAGCAATTTTGGACCAATCTTCACCCTTTTGACGTTCACATCTTTCTCCCAATGCAGAACAATTTTCAATCTTCAGTTGTTGAAGAGAAACTATATTTTGCAGGCATGCAGGTAATTCTTCAAGATTAGAACAATCTTCAAGCTGTAAGTTTTGTAGAGTGTACTTGGATCCTTGGAGAAGCCAATATGGAAAATTCACTAATTTTGGCAACTTTACAAGTGCCAAATTTTGAAGGCTGAGTTGATTGAAATCTTCCTCATCCACCATGTCCAAATCGATATTTTCACAACCACCAATTGTAAGAGTTTTTAGTGAACTCAGATATTTTATGCTTGGTGGCAAACAAATTAAACTTTTACAATTTGCAATAACTAGTTTTCGAAGTTTACTAAGACCTTGCATATCTTCACACAAGTATTTTAGATTTTCACATTTAATAATAAACAAAATTCGAAGAGATTTCAAGCATCCAATTCCATTATTTAACGACCTCTCCTCTTTTGTTGTCATTAGTAAAAATCTAAGGCTGATAAAGGACTTTATATTAGTGGGCAACTCTTCAAATCCTTGACAAAGTAACAAAGCTTGTAAATTTTGCAACTTGCAAATAGAATCAGGGGCTTTGATAATCTTAGAATTTCCATGTAAACGGAAAAATCTCAAATGCTTTAAAGTGCCTATTCTCTCTAGTGGAACGTCTAATTTCAAATGACCTAAATCCAACATCCGCAAATATTGAAATCTTGACAAATTTACGTCCAACATTAATTTGCTGTTAAGATCCCTTTCCTTACTCATAAAAACAATTGTTCTTGCATGGTCTAATCCTTGTAAAATCGTGGAGAGATCTTGAGGAAGTGAAGCATTGTCAGGAAATAACAAATGTCGAACATTTTTGGGGATCTGTCTAGTGCTAGAGGTCACTATTAAATATTCATTTTGTGTCAATGATAATGCAAGATCATGCACTAAATCATGCATTTTACAGTTAATAAATCCATAATTTTCCTCGAAATCTTGAAAAAAGCACTTAGATGCTAACTCCTTCAAATAATGCAAACCCGCATCTTCCAATTCCTCATTTTCATTCATCGATCGAACAAGTCCATGTGCCATCCAAACTTGAACTAATTCAACATCATTATACATATAGTCCTTTGGATAAAATGAACAATAACCCAAACATCTTTTCAAGTCAGATGGCAATTGCTCGTAACTTAATTTTAAAGCATGTAAAATGCCATTTTCCCCCTGCTCCAATTTCCATAACTCATTGTCTCTTATAGAATTCCAATAATCTTCGTCAGTTTTTGAAACAAGGAGAGAAGCCAGTGTCTTCACAGCTAAGGGAACTCCTTTACATTTTTTCACAATTCCATCCCCAATTTTCAACAAGTTTGGATAGCGTTTCTCTTGGCCTTTTGTAAATGCAAATTTAGTAAACAAAGCCATAGACTCATCATGAGAAAGACCTAACAATTCATAAGCAGGAACAGAACCCACAATAGAGGCAACTTGGTTACTATGAGTCGTTACCAAGATTTTACTTCCATTGCCACCCATATACAACAATTCCTTCAATTGATTCCATTTCATGGGGTCATTGTTCCAAACATCATCTAAAACAAGCAAATATTTCTTCTCGCCAATGGTTTTCTGTAGGACTTTTGTTAATTGCTCCATTTCCAAATTGCTCAAGTTTTCTATCTCAAGTCTCATACCATTGGTTGTCGATTTAATAATTTTCTCTGTTAATATTTTTATATCAAAATCTTCTGATACACAAACCCACATTTTAACTTCAAATAATCTCTTTACTCGATCATCATTGTAAATTAGTTTAGCAAGTGCAGTTTTGCCCAAACCTCCTATTCCAACAATTGGAATAACAGATATTTTCCCATCATTCATCAAAAGTTTGATGATGTTTTCTTTATCTGTGTCTCTTCCAATGATATCAGAGGCTTGCATATAGGAGTAGGTCATCTCCCTTGTCCTATGCACAAAGTATCTATTTTCATGTTGTTCATTGAGATGAAATTTAGCTCTATGACTTGCAATCTCATCTAATCTTTCTGACCCGTTTTAAAACGAAATGCAAGTGGATTAAAGGATGAAAAGAAGCGGCCAACCTGAAATTCAATAAGTATAATATAAATTTAGAGAAAGAAAGAGGGTCGAGTATAGTGAGTTCAGATTGCAGACGAGTCGGGTTATTCATTTGATTAACAAGTGATTGCCCTGAATTATATTGAACAGAGTATAACTTCAATTTGTAACTTAAGAATACCTGATCTTTAATTTATGTAACAATAAAATGTCTATGAACATAATTATGTATCTCCGCTAACCGGAATATCACATCTTTGACAAGTAGCAATTTTTTAATGGGATAATGTAATTTTTGGTGTTTGACTTGCATTTTTTTTTTCCAATTTGGTGTCTACCGATGAAGTGAAAAACCAAATTGTTTAGTGGGACGAATTAAGGCCCACATATGCCTAATTATGGCCTGACTTTTAATTTATGTAAGCTATCTAACGCGGTAAATATGATTAGATTACCGATTTATAAAAGAAAATTTATAAAAGAAATTGCAATCTTATGAATAATAGTTAAAATTTTGATTTCTATTTTCTTTCTAAAATAAATGATAATAAACTTTATATATAATATTATCTATAATCTACATATATAAAATCTATATCTAGAATATATAAAAGTGGAATGAGAGGTGAACATAGGGAATTATAATAAGTATGTAGTTAGGGAATTATATATTTCCTGACAATAAATAACTTTTATATATCTATATTTATAATATAAATTTATAACTATAATTAATATATACAAAAGTAAAAATAAGTGGGTGAATAATGTCATTGTCAAAAAGCTCATTCTAAGTTTATCGATTGAAAAAAATATCATTAAGGATTTTAATTTGATTAATTGGGTAAAAAAAATAAAGATACTTTAATTTTGATTGATCATGTTAATTTTCTATTTAAATCTAAATTTTATTGAGTAAATAAAATTGTATTATATATTATATAAGGTATATATTAAATGCCTTAAGAAGTTTTAAGGATTTTAATTTATTTTTTTTTTGAAAGAGAGGATTTTAATTTTATTAATTTTATTAGTTGAAAAAATAAAGGTAATTTAATTTTGAATGGTTAAATATCCTATATAAGGTAGATATTAAATATGTTAAGAATACGATACATTTAGTTATTATTTTTGATAAATCTTTATTTTAATTAGTTATAATTATTTCCTACAAGTAACCTATACTATAAAAAATATATGCAATATATTATTATTTATTAAGAAATATATTATAAGGTTTATTATTCGATATAAAATAGAAAATAAAACTCACCGTGTAATTTAATATAATATAATATTATGATATAATATGTTATATTAACAAACCATGTAATATATTGAAATAATATGTGAAAATGTAACTTTTTACAATTCATTTGCTATTATATAATAAAAAATTATATATTGTTCAAGAAATATACAATTAATAACCTTCTTCAAGTTTAACAAAATTGACCTATCAATATCTAAATTTTAAAACTAATTAATAATATAGATCTTACTAAATAAAGAGACTTAGACAACTAAGTTATAATATTTTGTGCATAATATTTATAATTCTAATATAATTTTAGAAAATTAATGATAAATAATTCATTTTTTATTTTCAAAATAAATGATTATCCATGCTATTGAAAGTTCTCTTCTAAATTATATGACTTTACATATATATTTAAACAAAAATGTGAACTGAAACCTAATTTTTTTTGTGAAATATTTATTTTTTACCGACTAATTGGAGAACACAGAACTAGCTCATCTTTTTTTATTATTTTGTATACAAGAAAAATAAATAATAATAACTGAATTGAATTGATTGTATATTAATTAAAATAAGTTAATGCAAAAAGTATATTTATTATAGTATCATAATATTGATTTTAAAAATTTTACAGTAAAAAAAAAAAATCTATTTTTATTATTTTTTATATGTCAAACAAGTGACAGTTTCGGGTCTAGTTAATGGATCGGGTCTTTGAATGAGGTCAACAAGTTAACCTACTAAGTCAACCCACAATTGACCCTCACCGGAGTTGGGTCATTCAGGTTTGGACTCAGGTAGAGTTTGGGCGGACAGATTCAGGTTGGGTTTTACAAATTGGGTTAAGATATGGTGGAAAGTTCTGTATTCTAAATTTCTTTTTGATACATAAAAAGCCTAATGGACTGAAATAATATTGTGGGCTACACAACATAGGTAACTCTTTTCTTTAAATAATATTCACTAAAACTCAAGAGCTCTAACTTCCTTCATCTTTTATCTAATGGACTGAAATACTATTGTGGGCTACACAGCAGGGGTAACTCTTTTCTTTAAATAATATTCACTAAAACTCGAGAGCTCTAACTTCCTTCATCTTTTATCTAATGGACTGAAATAATATTGTGGGCTACACAGCAGGGGTAACTCTTTTCTTTAAATAATATTCACTAAAACTTGAGAGCTCTAACTTCCTTCATCTTTTATAAAAGGTCGGAAGACCAATCAGACCACATTTGATTGGAGAAGTATTATTAAACTAATACATTAATGTAATACTAATTGAAATTATTATTACATGTTCATAAGCATGTGTGTGTCTTTCTGTAATTTGATTCTATTGCCTTTTGTTTCTAGTTAATAACTGCTAACTAGTATTTTCTCATGCCATTAAACTAGTACTTGGCAGTTAAAAAAAAAAAAAAGAAAGAAAGAAAGAAACAAAAATGGAAAATCTTCCAATATCGAATTTTCTGCGTTATCGATATAAAGTCTGAAAATTATATATATGAAGGAGAATAACTTATCTATATTCGATGTATACATTCATCCTATACACCAAATCAATTAAAAATAATTTTTTGAATCAAATGAAAGTATTTTATTAGGATATAATAGCAATTAGTTAAGGAGTTAGGTTGTTTCTATTTTTCTCTATCTTGCTCTCTATTTTCTCTCTTCCCAATCACTCTAGTTAGGTTGTTCCCTAGCAATTGGTTTCATATTAATATTTATACTTTTATAACGGCCACATCACCTATTATTTACAATTCAGTATCCTAACATATTTCTAATCATACACGGAGATAAAAGAATAAAGAGTAATCATTTTTTAAAAAACCTTTTAATCATCTAGGCAAATCTTATCCTGTCCTATATGAAGAGTGAAAACAATTGAGAGGCATGTACCTTTTTTCTGGTGCTTCCATATAATTTAAGCACTTCCCTTCTCTTTGTCTCGCACTCTAATTCATCAAGAACATCTTCAGCATCATAAAGGGCGTCTTTAAGCTTAGCCAACCAAAGGCGCAACTCGTGGTTCTTTTCCTGCTTCTCCTTTGCATCCAATAGCACAGCTTCTATAGTTGACAAGATATCCTCAAGCTTTTTCACTTCCCCTTCAAAACCCCATGCAAAACAGATCTCTTTGTAAGCATTAGAAGCTAGCTTTTCCAATACTTTTTCAGCTATATTAAAAGCAAATGACTCTATAGCCATGTCTTAATTTTGTGTTTGAAAAATTATAAAGTGGGTTTCGGTTTTTGAGAATGAGCTAGAAAGAATTTATGAACATCCCATTTTATAGAGTATTCAAGTATAATGTTGTGAACTAAAGTATGTATTCTTTTCTTTTCTTTGTGGAAATAACTAAATAAGATGCTAAGTCTTTTGATGTGTAAAGTTGGTACAATTAATGATTTATTTCTCTATTCTCTTAAGTTGTATTCATTCCAAATTCCAACTTTTTTTGGAAGAAAAGTTAATAACTTATTCTCCACTTGATAAGGAAAAATTAAATGTGTCGTGAGAAGAATTGGGTTTCAATTCATAGCCTCATAGAAATATATATTATAATAAGGCTCCACACGTTTGTTTATGTAAAATAAGTTATAAGAAAATATTTTTCATAATTTTCTATTGTTTGGAACGTTCAAGAAAATAAGTCAATGGAAAATATTTTGTCATCAAAGGAAAATTAAGTCATTTTTAAGGAAAATAATTTCGCATTTTCATGAGAGTAAAATATTTTCTGGATATTGACAAATCTTATGAATCTAATTTTTTTTTTTAATTTATTAATTATTGTAGTCATCACCACCAATCACCATTTACCACCGACCACCAGCCACCGGCGGCAACACCACCGACCACCGACGGCTTTCATAATTTACATTTTTTTTTTTTTGCATTCTTGTCATATTTAACAATAAAATTTTTAAATTATAAAATTTCTATTATTATTAATATTTTTTATCATCTTATAAGATAAATATTTTAATATTTTTAACTAATTTTCAATATTACAGCCAAACTACAGAAAATAAATCATTTAAAAATTATTTTTCAAGAAAAATTTTTTCATAAAAAATATTTTTCAGCAAGTTATTTTACGAAAATAAACGGAGCATAAGTCAAATAATTAAAATAATAAACTTTAACAATGAAAACAAATAATTGGTTTAAATAAAATGAATTATTTTTCATTAATCATCATTGTTGTTGTAAAGAAAATATAGCACATTTGTTTTTATACGTTTTATTATTAACTAACATTTATTTCATTCGCTAATCTTATTATTTAAACATTATTAAGCTTTGTTATTTACCAAGTAAAAATAATCATTTATTTTTCACTTTTTCTTTCTCTCCTGATATTTTATTTGACTCATATCTACTTTCTTATCTATTTTGTCTTTGTTTTTATTATTATTATTATTATTGTTGTTTTGTCTCCACATTTGAAATTTTTTCACCCCTTCTTCCATGAGGGTATCATCCCTTCTTTGTGAAAAGTATAATACTCAATAAATGTATGATATTTGATTTTATTTGATTGAAGAATTTAGATCTTGAGTTCTAGATAGAAGAATTCTTTATGTTTGATATATTAATTAAAAGGTTACATGGGTTTAAATACAAGTATGAGAGATAAGAATCTCATAGTATAAGCTAACAGTATTTTACTATATCTTAACAAATATATGAACAACTAACTTGCAAAGAATATGGCATGCATGGAACGGATTGTAAGCAAAGTAAAAGAAAAGCATGTCTTGAACGTGACACAACTTAAGAAGGTTATAAGTAAGAATTTATTTATTATTGTTATCTTTTTTTTAAAATGCTAGCATTCAATTTATTTTTAGAGCCTTGTGTTACAAGAACTAATTTTATTTATTATTATTTATTATTAGTATTTTTATTTTTAGAAAAAAATTCTCAAATTGTTGATACCCAACAATACCGTTATGAACCTGGGTTTGACACTATTGTAAGCCTAATTAAATTAACTTAAATCCCTACAAAGGCCCATAACTTCAAAAATAAGATTTTTGATTTAATATAAATCAAAAATATTTTGAAAGCAAAATTACAGGATGTTTCAGCAGGGGTTCACTATGGACTGTGTTCAATACGGGCCAATCAAATTTTTTTATATAATATTTTTAAATATATTTTAAAAATAATTAAGATTGTAGAATGTATAATACTAAATAATTTTTTACAAAAAGAATTTATAAATATTAAATAATTTTTAGAAACACTATAAATTATGAAATTAATAATTTTTTATTTTATTAATTTATGTTTTATAAACATTGTTACTGAAGTTTTTTTTTTGAATTTCTATGTCAGAATCTCGAGCTACAATCTACGACTTATGCTGAGCCCCTCGTTCCCTCATGGCGACCTTAGCATCCTTCAAGGCATCCTCCATTTGATTCTTCTTAACTTTCATCTTGGGATAACATGATTTTAACTTGTTATCGAAGTGAACTTCATGTTGTTAGCATTAATGGCCTGAAAAAAGCACTGGTTTAAGAAGTACCTAATCGACACATCGTCTAAATGCTCGTAATAATGAGCATTGGTTGGGAAGAGACAGTTCTAAGACATTTCTCGGCTAGGCCCATCATCTTGAAGACTGTAGCTCGCACCATACTTATGCATAAAGTAGCTACGGATGTCCAAGGGCCTTGAAGGAATATGGGGGGCACTGGAGGGGCGCAGGAATAGGAATCTCTCTTTGTCTTTTCCTGGGTTGCTAGGTCGATGGGCTTGAGGGAGGCAGCTCGAATTGGGCACCCCCGGTAGTTCGGTCAACACCAGTTGGAGGAGTGTCGATACCATTGAAGGCACCTCTCTTCCCGAACTCTCCGCAGCAACTTTTTCTTTTTCATTGCCTCGGTGACTTCGACCAGCTTGGAGCTCTTTGATTTCTTCAGGGCCATATCTGCATCAAAGAAAAAGAAAAAAAGGAAAATTAAAGAATGTTAGTACAAGGGTAATACTTAAAATAATCAGAAGCAGTATATACCAAAAACGAAAGAATGGGGCCTATGGGTCCACTATAAGGGCGAACTTGATAACCCTCGGTAAATTTGCTTCAAATTCGCCATTCTCAATCCCCTAGACTTTATCAACTCTACACACTTCAAATCATCTGAGGTAGGCGAAGAAGGGTGGTGCTTTGCAAGTTCGCCAGACCACCAGGTAGGAACACCGAACTCTCTAACTCGGTGAATAATGAAAAGCTTATGCTTCCAATTCTTTAATGACAACATCTTTAAAGATTTATAAAATAGGTTGCAATCTTTCCTAGCTTGGAGGAAGCAATGATCCTTAGTCGATCGATGTTACACTCGGTAAAGTCTATCCATACCTCGAGCCATTAACATAGTGCCATCTCTGCACGCTAGCTCGGCAATCGCACATAGTAGCCTCAAGTCGTTAGGATGTAATTGACTGATAGTGATCCCATGCTCGTTGAAAAATGACCTTAGAGGCTCAGAGAGAGGAAACTGAACACCAGAGCGAAGATGCTCTTCGTACAGTATCATAAACTCTTCATCATCCAAAGGGGCCTTGGCTCGCACATCTGGCCCAAGGCGAGTCAGTTTGTAATCTGCACCAAGGTCATAATTTGTATAAATAGCAAGGAGCTCGCCCTCACTAATGTCCGAAGAAACAACAGATATTCTGATGTTCTCCACCCTATCCCTTGCTTCGCCTTCCTCGGCCTCGTTGGCTTCAATGATCTCGTCCTCAGAAAGCTCAACTAGAGTATGCATCTTCTCATCACTAGATGAACCCATAGTCCCCTCGACAAGCAAGGAAAAAGAAAGACAGAAAAAAGAAACTTACTCCGAAGAAAACTTTAGAGAGAGAAGCTCTGACAAAAGCAATTTAGAGAGAGAAGCTCTGAAGATAGAAAATGAAGTTGTGAAAGCAAGTGAAAGCAAAATGACCCCTATATATAGAAAGGGGCGAGAAAAGGTCACACCCATCAAAAGCCTCTTAAATATCCCTCGGCTAACAAACCAACTCCTCGTTCCTCGCATAGAAGGAGTTGTCTTTTTTTCTAACATAAATGGTACACATAAAATAATAAAAATGCAATAAAAATGGTGAGAAAATACACTTACTCATAACCCTTTTCTAGACATAAATAACTAAAAAACTAGGGGGAGACTACTATTTACATACAATAATAAATAATATTAAAATAATGATATTAGACTTTTAAGTAAATTCAAATTAACAGATAATGCAGGATTCGTAATCCTTGTCTTAGTATAATTGTCTTGAATCCAATATATATACTTAGAAATTACCCCATTGAGGGGTTAATTCACAATTTACTCGCTCCTAAATTTCTGAGAGTATAACAGTATAGTTCTTGAAAAGTTAAGGGAATTCCCAGAAGGAATTCTTGATGACTGCAAAATTTCTTTCCTCAGATTTTGAATTTTCTTTAGGGAAAGAGGGTAGGTTTTGTGAAGAGCAAATATTTAGTCATATCTATAGAGCTTGTATTGCGCATCTGTGAAGGAGATATCAGTCTTTTCTTGAAATATCTTTTTGAGGCATATTCTTTAATTCAATCTAAATGTTGCTTTATTTCAAGAATGATAATTAAAGAAGACTTTTGGCACGTTTGTCTAGAATTTGGAGGATTTGTCTGGAAAAATATAGATTTGGGGAATAATTTTGGTTTCTTAAAAGAGAATATGATTTTAGTTAAGAATTTTTCACTTTCAATAGACCCTTATTATTTAATTGGAGGTGGGTATTTTTTTATGTATATATAAAATATTAATGAAGATTTAGTAGTATGATATGTTCATAATTTTTGAGAACAACATAACTTTGGATATAGTTTCCAAAACAGAATAATTTATCATAATTTTAAGCACTTCCGGCATGGCATCGAGGGATCCAAATTTGGGTGCTGCTATAATGGAATGATAAAAGAAATCTGTGACTCTAATATGCTACAATTTCTCCAAGAGAGTAATAGCTACAATGGTGAACTGTGACTATAACGTGCTACAACATCGATGATGGAGTGAAAGCTGATGTGTATCTTGTAATAGAAAAGCCACGGTATATTTTTGTCCAAATAAAAATAGCCAGAAATCTCACAAATCAAGTAACAAATATTTTCAATTGATATATTTTGGATTTTAAGCAAATACTTATGAATAAAGACTAAATAACAACTAGCAATTATATGACCCAAAAATAATAATTATGTTATGTAATTTTTAAAAATGAATTTTAAAAATAATTTTAAAATAATTTTGTTGTTTGTTGTTTAATCAAATAATTTTAAAAAAAATATTTTTCTTCTTATTGACACCATTTTCACGCTTTTGCATTTATAACTAAAGTGGAAGCATACAGATAATTTAGATCTAAATTGCTATATATCATGGTTCTGAGAATTGAAGCGGAGTGATCGATTCGACTGGTTTAATCAGAGATTGAACTGTATCCTGTCCTGATTGATTAATAAAGACGGGAGCTAAAAAGTCAGTAAGAACCAGAGAGAACCGATGAGAATCGATTAATAAACGGTTAATAAACCAACGAACTAAAACCTCAAATATTACAGTTTGATTTGAAATCAAAAATGTAAAGAGAAAATGGAACATCTTTTAAAGCCTGTAGCCACGTAATCTCTGTACTTAAAATAAAAACCTATGTACCTAAAACATGATATCATTGTTCATTTTATTTAAAATAAATTTTAAAAAATAAAAAATGTAAAATTTTTTGAAAGATTTAATTGTGTATTCTACTTCAAATTTTATTTTTAAAAAAATATATGCAATCAAATCATACAAACATAAAGAAAAAATTAAATAAAAATAATATATATTTTTCTTTTTTTATCTCTTTCCTAAATAAAATATTATGTATATTCTATTTGAAATTTTATTTCTAAAAAATTATATCCAATCAAATTATACAAATATAAAGAAAAAAAGAATATTAATAAAAAAGAATATTTTTTATTTTTTATTTTTCTTCAAAATAAAATATTTTAAATTATAATTAGAATAGTATCAAATATTTAAAAAAATAAATATAAAAATTTTCATATATACTTATTAAAAATAAATTTAAAATTTAAAATATAGAATTTTGAAATGTTTAATTATTTATATGTATTTATGTAAAAATAATTTTTATAAATATGTACAATCAACTAATAAAATGTAATTTTCTAATTGACTATGACTAAGATTATTTTAGTATATTCTAAATTTCATTGAGGACACTATCGAAAATCTGATTATTTCCCTCTATTTTCATATTTATATATAGTATAAATAATAGATTATAGATATATTATTTATCAATTTGCAAATTATTTTTTAAAATCTCACATAGCAAGTCATTTATGAGCAAACTGCAACCACCAAACTGTTCTTTTCACTTCATCTTTTGAATTCCATTTTCTTCGATGGCTACTAAATTCTTCATCCTCTTGTTATTCCTTTATTTATATTCATATATTTTTCTCACTTCAACTCCATCTCCAGATAGTTGGAGATTCACCATCTGTCTCTTTCTACTACTACTACTACTACACTACCAAAAATTGGATCTCCTCTTGCATCAATAGATCCACCAATCTCTGGTATTTTATTCAAAAATTGGATCACCAAAACACAAAGCTTAAATGCCTTCATAGTCTCTTGAGGTTTATCAACAGGTATTTTGTTCAAAATGACTAAGAAAAACCAAAAAACCAGGTTCATATTGGTTCTTTCGATTTCCAAGTTTGTCTGAATTTTTCTGGTCCAACATTTTTCTGACAATTCGAGTTTGAGTGTTAAACCAGACCGGGCCAGCTATTAGTTCGCAAGTTAACCGGTCCAACTGGTGGGCCTGGTTCGATTTTAAAAACACCATGAATATACAAACCTCTCATATAGATGGATCTATGCATTTCACAAATTTATTTCTACAACATTATCTTAACCACAACGACTGAATTTTAATTTCAAACTAGTTGGATTTGACTATGAATTCTTTATTTCCATCCTCCATTGTTTACAATCAAATTATGCACGATGTTTGGCCAAAAAAAAAAAAAGATATTTTATAATAAGTTCTCGATATGGCTCTAAATCTACCTTAAAAAAAAAAAACATATCTCTAAAATATTATAACATAAATTATAACATAAAGTGCATGTAAATGTTATTATTTTTATAAATTCAGAAACTTTGTCAATATTTTGGAATCTTCCAAAAAGAAGAAATAACAAATAGATAAAATGAAATGGAGGAGTAATTAAAAAAATACTAACATTGAAACTTTAGGAGATTAAAATACAAATTTCAATAGTATGGTGTCATTAATTAAATTCTCGTAACTATCAAATACAAAAGTTAATTTTTGTACTTCAAAGTCATTTCGTTTTCAAACATAAAAGCTGAGAAAGTAGAACTCTTCTGAATGAAGGATCTGCTGCTATAAAAACGTGCCTTTAGCTGTTAGATTGCAATGTATATTGGGATTAATGTTTTTGTTTCCCTTCTAAATAAATTAGCTACGTGCTATGCATACATAAATTAATAAATATTTATTTTTTAATATATATAATTGATTTATAGATAAATAATTTTGAAACATATTCAAATTTAATTTAACAAATATAGTTAAAAAAATTTTAAATTGTAATTATGATATTAAACCATTTTTAAAAAAAATATATTTTTGGAATGTTACAAAAATAAAATATTTTATTTTATTTATTTACATAGCCAAATAAAAATTTATAATTTTGAAATGGCTATTTCATTTAGTGAAAAATTTTTATTGTGCGAATTATATATTTAGTCAAATGATTATTTATTTAGTTAAGTACTATATTATTAATTATTATGCCTTAACATTTATATTTTTATATTTATTTACAAATTAAATTCAAACAATAGAAAATTAGAATAAAACAATTAATATACTATGATCATATATATATATATATATATATGATTAATTATTGTTATTTTGTGGTTAATCTATATTCTAAAAAATTGTTTTAAATATTTAGGGTAAATAGAAAACGTTTACAATGCACCATATTGGTCACAATCTATATATAAGGCAATTACTTTCAAATTGATAAAATGAAAGCATAACCATGATTATAAGGTAAAGCGAAATTGAAAACAGTCGATAATACAAAATCTAGCTTTTAATAACCATGATTATAAGGTAAAATTGCATTAATCCAACTGTTAGAGAAGCCTAACAAAATAACCGCAAAATCTAGCTTTTAAAATGGCATCATAGAAATTAAAATACAACTGATTATTTCTTTCCAAAACGACGGATGATCTTGCAGTAGTAATTCCACTCAGGATGATCAGTAGATATGGCAGACAGACCAAAATCAAGAGGATTCTCCTTCACATAATATGGCACATCATCAGCCTCTGTTATGCCATCCAAGAACAACCGAAGCTTGCCATTAGGACCTATATATTCACAGAGAAGTAACTTTAACTATTAGTACAAGAAAAAATATGCAGGAAATACGGTTTTTTTTTTTTTTTTTTTAACAAAATTAACCATTATCTCTTACCCAAAACATTATCATTAGCCTGTTTTGAATTGTACTCAGGGATGAATATAGCTGAGTTAGGTGGATTTAGAAGTGACTTGTAAGGCTCATCATCTATTAACAAAGTATTTGATGATGAATATTTTCCTGAATACTTATCCCACAAATTTTCCATTTCTTTAAAAAAGATTGGTTTGTGCCTGTCATTTGAAGTCTTGAATCCAGAATCAGTGCAGTACTTTTGGTCCTGCAAATCAAGAAAAGCTCAATCCAATCATATATTTAGGTGGTTAATATATATTTTTTTGGCATAGCATTTCATATAATATATATCAACTGCAGATAGCACATACCCAAGCAAAAAGAAGTTTGCTTTTCGAACTTCCCATGACAAACTCCAGGGCATTATTCAAGTTCTTTCTGTTTAATTTTCAAGAAATGAAGCAAAACCAGTTATTTAAAAGAGAACAAAACACAATATATTAGGGAGGGTGTGAAGGTAAATCCACTAACTCTATCACAGTCGACCAAATTCCAACTTCAAATCTCTGAAAACAAAATTTTAGGAAATCTTCACAATGGGGTCTCTTGCAAACTGAAGAGAAGAGAAGAGAAGAGAAGGAATTAATAAGAACTAAATATGTTAAATTAACATAATCAATGAAAAAAAAAAAGAATAAAACTTTAACTTGCAATATTCACATTTAGGCCCGTATTTGTTGGATACCCTGACCCTGTAATACAACACTCCTGGAGAAAGTACAAGAAGCTTTTTCTTGGGGCCAATATTCATCTTTTTTTCTAAACTTTTACGAAGAAAATCTACTTGTGTATCATCTTCACTATCACTATCACTATCACTATCACTGTCATTATAGTAACAAACAGACTTTTGCTTCAGGTCGACAATACTTTCATCCATTATTTCTTAGCTGTTCTCTAACCCCTAAATATTTGTTAGTTAATTGGAGAACTGTTGTTTTACATTCTTATATAGTAGTATATATGCGTCTTATGGGGCTTCAACTCTTGAGCTTCTCTTATAAGTATTAATTAGTAGTGTTAGTTAGTTAAGCAATTTGTTTTTTCCAAAGATTTCTGGAGGAGATAAATGGACATTTTGGCTTTCACATTTAATTTTTCAAAATTCGAAACGTATAATACCCAACTCAACTTTTCTTGTATGATTTGATTCGACTCGATGAGTTTGATGATTGCAGCGTAGTACAAAGTCTAATTAATGTCCAAAGGATTTGGGGAGCCACAAATGTAGGAGTGATGGAAAGATGAGGCTTGGACAAACCCAATAAGAGGTAATATGAGAAGCTAAAATCCACGTATATGACTCGTCATCAAAAGACGAAACACAAAAGATTCCAAATATAACAATCAAAAAAATTCTCAAAAGCCCGGTTAATTTAGTCCTCTACAGCTAATCAAAGCTAAAAAGAGACGTTATATTTGTAGAGATTTTTATTTGTATCAACAGCAAACGACTGAGTTTCTTTTTATTTTAAGCCAAGTGTATATTGTTACTTTCATCCCTTTGAGTGGAAGCACAAGAGGGATCAATTGAAAGAGTGGGAATAGATGTGTAAATTTATTACACGCAGAGTCCTTCGAAAAAGTCTTGACTTGTTACTTTTTAATCTCAATATTAGCAATGACATTAATATGATTGTTTTAATCAATTCATTCACTAGTGTTGAAGGGGAGTGAAAAATTGAAAGAGTAATGCAAAATTAATGGATCATTTTGATCCTGATCAAATCCACCATTTTTATTTAAATTGTCGTAATAGCCTTCTCAATTTTTTGAGGCTTTCATTCTTCTTCTTTGCAAGCATTAAATGTATTGTTTCAATTAGTGCATTGAGTTTTGTGAGTTAATAATGACTAAGAAGGCATTTGTACTCTCTTATTCTCTAGGTTGTATGTCACTTGTCCCCTCCCTCTATTCATCTCATTCTATCTTAACATAGAAAAATGAAAATTGAAAACAATATTTGAAATAAGAAGCATTAATCAGAGATTTTTTCGCATAACTCTCGAGTCCAAGTTCCAAATTAGAAACAATCAACATTATATCATATTTGTGTACATATGATAACTTCAGAAGAAATTAAAATTTACTTAATGATTTCCATCAAAGGAGAATATTATTGAACAACAAAATTATAAAGTTGAGTTTTTTTTTTTTTTATTTCTTTAATACATTGCTTAGTTTTATCTTCTTCTTTTTCCTTTATTTATCTTCTATCTTACTACAATAATATATAAATTTATAATACTTTTCGATATGGACTAAAAATGAAAATTTTGTATGCCTAAAACCTAATAATAAGAAGATGTTAGAATTTAATTTCATTAGTGTAACAAACTATCTTTATAGTATTATGATTTTTTTATTATAATTAAAAATAAAATTAATGCATATGATTTGGATTGTGTATATAAAATATAATGCAAGGATAATTTCACACGGATGAAAAATGAGTAATTTAATATCATACCGAATGTCCAAAAAAAAATAATTTTAATTTATTTATACATGTAAGTAAATTTGTTACATCATGCTGCTAAGTTATAACCAATTAATTTGTATTTTTTAATTTTTGATTGGCAACTCTTTTTTATGTTTTTAATTATTTCCGTCATTATTGTTAGTGTTAAATTAAAAAGCTCTCATTTTTCATTTCTTGCGGAGAAAAAAAGTTTTTCTCTTAGACTCCGTTTGTTTATGTAAAATAACTTACAGAAAAATATTTTCCTTATTTTTCTGTTGTTTGGGGAATTAAGAAAAATAGATCAATAGAAAATATTTTCCTGGTCAAAGAAAAATTAAGTCATTTTCAAAGAAAATGACTTTCCATTTTTAAGAGCGTAAAATATTTTCTGAAATTTGACAAACTTATTATAACCTTATAGATCCATATTTTATTAATTTATTAATCATTAGTAGCCACTACAACTACCACCACCATTGGCCACCATCGACTACCACCACGGGTCAACGATGACTTTCATAATTTATCTTTTTTTTTTGCATTATTTTTGTATTTAACAATAAAATTTTTAAAATATGAAATCCATATTATTAGTATTTTTATTTTTATGATTTTATAAGTTAAAAATTTTAATATTTTTAACTAATTTTCAAATTATAACCAAACAACGGACAATAAGTCATTTAGAAAATATTTTCAATGAATGTTTTCAAGATTTTCCAAAGATAAGTTATTTTCCGGAAACAAATGGAGCCTTAGATTAATGTTAAAAGTACTTTTCATATTATTTTTTTTTATCTTTATATCCAAAAATATTTACATTTAGAAATTTTTTTTTTTTTGCGATAAATTGAAAGACCATTTTATTGACCTTCAAGCCTTAATAGCTAAAAAATACATATGGTGGATGAGTAGACCAAACCACCCAGTCTGTCAAACTAGTGACCGCTCTTACTAAATTATGAGCAACACCGTTAGCAGACCTGCTAATAAACTCAAGACTCACATCTCGCAATTCTAGTGAAAGAGATTTACAGTCCTGAATAATTAAATCGAAAGTAGAGTTATCACCATAGCTAGGATCAGTAATAGCCCGAACACAAGGTTGAGCATCTGACTCCACAACCACAGTAGACCACCCTACCTCCTTTACCCAGCTTAGAGCTTCTCGTATTGCCATGGCTTCAACCGCATCTGCTTCATGATTTCCTTGAACAGAAATTTTCAAGGCCTGAATAAAATCACCGCAGCTGTCCCGTGCCACACAACCAATACCCACACAATTTGCATTGAAAGTTGCATCATCTAGATTAACCTTGATAACATCTGCAGAAGGTTTCGACCGAGAAGCAATTCCTGCAGAATTTCCAACCCGAGGATGATGATCTCTAGCATTCAACCAATCTGTTAACAAGTACTTTGCCTTGCGATAGACTTGATTCGGACGCATCCAAACCTGCTTCCAAATTGCTGCTTTGCGTGCCTTCCATGATGCCCATAACATCATTATCACCATTTGCAAAACCTCACCCGAATAATTCTCAACACGGCAGGCAAACCAATCCTGAAAAGTTGGACCTGTTGGAGTTCGATAACCCACATCAGACGTCAACCAACAGTCCTTTGCAAACGGACAAAGAACAAACAAGTGCAACTTAGTTTCATCACTACCATGGCAGAAAACACAAGATCCCTGAACTGGAATTTGTCAGATGCTGTAAAGTCGAAATCAAAGGAACAGCAGAGTTGCAGACTCGCCATGCCAAATTCAGACATTTTGGTGGAGCAGAAATGTGCCAAAATTTTCGCCACAATAGCCTATATTGCTGTTGCATATTTGTGATAGGAATAGAGGTCAAATGCCGAGAGGCACTCTTCACAGAATATTTACCCTTCTTGTCGAACCTCCAACTCCATTCATCATTCACACAACGGCGGCTTAGAGAAATGGAAGCATTGGCAGCAGCATCTTCAACGTTAAACACGTGGGAAATAACATCTAACCTCCACCGAAAATTGCCAATTAAATCGGAAACAAGGAACAAATTACAATCAATTGTTCTTGGAGTCGAAATTTTCATAGATAACTTAGATGGTAGCCATGTATCCTCCCATATTAGAATAGATGAGTCGTTTCCAACTCTCTTACAAGATCCCTCCTTAATTAAAGTTCGACTCTCCCATCTACTATGCCATAGGAAGCTGGGATTTTTCCCTAACTGTGAATCAAGAAAATTAATATTTGGGTAATATTTGGCTCTAAGTAACTTAGCCACTATAGTGGAAGGATTCGTCAATAATTTCCAAGCATGTTTGCCCACCATTGCCAGATTAAATTCCCTGAGCTTCTTAAAACCAGACCACCCAAACATTTCGGTCTACTCATCCTATCCCAGCTCATCCAGTTTATGCCTTTCTCATGATTCGACTCTTTACCCCACCAATAATTACTCATTAGGCGTTGAAGCTCACAACAAAAGGTCTTGGGTAACAAAAAGAGATTCAAAACATAATTGGAAGCGCTTTTAGCATAGTCTTAAGCATAACATCCTTACCGGCACGCGATAGACAACAACGCTTCCATGAATTCAACTTCTGCCATAGTCTCTCTTTAATAAAATCGAATACTTGTTGTTTATTCAAACCCACACGAGTAGGCAAAACCAAATAAGTACCCAAGTCAGCCTTTTCCTCAACACCCAGAGCTTCACATATTTGAAGTCTCAAAGCTGCACCTGACATTCTTTGAAAAACAAAGAGAAGACTTGTTCATATTGATTTGTTGACCTGAAGCTGAAGCATAAATCTCAAGGACTTCTTTAACAACCTTGGCCTCACTGTTTACCGCCCGAAAAACCAACGAACTGCTATCTGCAAAAAACAAATGATGAATAGGCGCACCACGCACCAATGAAAAACATGTACTTAAATTCGATTCCGATTATTCGGTTTTTGAAATTAGAGCTGGCGGTTCTGATTGAAATCATGAAAAACATATTTTTAAAAGAACTTTCAATTTGTTTTTTTTTTATTATTTTATTGTGATTTTTTAAAGTATTTTAAACAATTTTTATTAAACTGGTTTAGTTTTTTCAATAGTAATATTTATTATTATTATTTACTTATTTAAGCTACAAATCTAAAAAAGCATTTTAAAAAGTTTGAAATATATTATCTAATTTCGGTTCAAAGTCGGAATAAAACAGGTACCAGCAATTCCAAACCGTCTAAAAGTGGTTCGATTTTGGTTCCACCTTTTTTTTATAACCGAAACCTGTAGTTTTGAAACCAAAATCAGCGATTCTGAAACCATGGTCATTCCTCTTACAATGAAGAGACAAAAAATACCAAATATGAAAACAAAACAACAATAACAAAAATAAAGAAAACATAAATATAAGTTTATTAAAGTGAATAAAAATTAAAAGAAAGAGTAGAAAGTAAGAGCTACTGATATGACTAGCGAGAAAAAAGAGAAAAGGATTCCAAAAGCCAAACATATTAATGGTTACTTTTATTGATAATTGTCTTAACTATTTATACAAATATAATAATAAAAGTAATTACTGACATTGTAATTACTCTTGTACACTTTATATTCTCAAACTATACTATCAATGAAAACATAATTAAATTAATTTTACTTTTGATACTCCCCTCCAGTGGAGCATACAAATCTTTTATGCTCAACTTGCTTAACAGCAACTTGTTCAAGCTGAAGGGCGGTTAAGGATTCTTCAATGGAAGCAATGTCCTTCTCTAATGTTTCAACTCGGGTGTCCATTCTGGTTTTGGTTCGAATCCAACAGGTGAGACCAATGATAGAGATGAGAACATTGAGAAGCAGAGGAGATAACAATAAAGAATATAAACTCAATAAGGAAATCTGGAGAGAGTTTCTATTGATTGTATTTTCAGGTTACAAGATTTCTAACTCGTTACTCGAAGAAGGAACAAAAGAAAATAATAGATATCCAAAGCAAAAGAAAGATAATGGCTGACAAATCAACAACCAAGCAATTGCTCGTGCAGAGAATTCTACCAAACATTCTATATGCCAAAAGATATCTTCCCTCTCCAATTGATTCCATATATAAGCTGCAGCATAACTAATTCCTTTGACGTGGCACCTTTTCTTGGTCCACAATTCTGCTCCATCAGCAGACCTGCATCTTTTAGAATACACTAAAAAGGGCCTTGGGCCTGGGTCATTTCTATCAAATTGTCCTGGATATAGAGCTTTAATGAACAAATCTGCAACCTGTTCATCAGTCTTAACATACTCTGCTTTGATAAAGTTGGATAAAAACAAGAACTTGATATCTGCAGTTGTATCAAGCTAAACAAAGTGAAAGAAACTGAAACTGAAATACAATAAATGATAGAAAGAAAATGAAGAAAACCACACTTTTGGATGATTAAACACAGAGAGTTGAAGGCTTATTTATAGCCATACTCTAAACAATAATAGTAGACAAATATGGCACTAACAGTAACATGACTTGACCTTAACAAACTATCAGATAAAATAGTAGAACTAATAGCAAATATCTAAACTGAACAGATTATTATTTGAATCAATCTTTAACACACCCCCTTGATTCAAAATCACACACTCCAATGCTGGAACAAAAGAACAAATGTTTCTTAAGTGGAAGAGCTTTAGTCAGAACATCAGCAAGTTGCTCTACAGTGCTGCAATAAGTCAAACTAATTTGCTCACTTGTGACCAATTCTCGAATGAAGTGATGACGAGTGTCAATGTGTTTAGTCCTCCCATGTAAACCTGGATTTTTTGCCATGAAAATAGTGGATTTATTATCAGAAAAAATCTCAGTTGCTCCCTCTTGTTCTTGATTCAAATCCTTCAATATCCTTCGAAGCCAAACTGCTTGACAAGCTGAGGCGGTTGCAGCCATGTATTCTGCTTCAGACGACGATAAGGCTGCCGTTGGTTGTTTTTTTGAGCTCCAAGACACTGTACATGATCCAAGCATGAAAACCTGACCTGAAATGCTTCTTCTATCTTCCACAGAATTAGCCCAATCGCTATCCGTAAATCCTTTTAACTTGAATTCTGAGCTAGATGTATACCAAAGTCCAAAATTTAAAGTTCCAGCAACATATCGCAGAATTCTTCTTGCTGCTCCAAGATGCTGCTTTGAAGGACTGTGCATAAACCTGGAAACAACTCCAACAGAGAAGGCTAAATCTGGCCTTGTGTGACATAAATAAATCAGTCCACCTACTAAGCTTCTGTATAATTTCCCATCTGCAGATTCTGAACCATCATTGACTTGAAACTTCTCATTAATATTCATTGGCGTTGTGGTGGAGTTACAGTTTAGCATATAAAATCTTCGAAGAAGATCAATTGCATACTTCTTTTGAGATATAAAAATCCCATCTGCTGTTTGTGTAATCTCCATGCCAAGAAAGTAACGAATCATCCCCAAATCTGTCATCTCAAAAGCTTTCATCATATTTTCTTTAAACTCAAAAATAAGAGAAGATGATGATCCCATGTAAATCATATCATCTACATACAAACATACTAAAAGCAAATCTTTCTCTTGTTTTTTTAGATAAAGGGTTGGCTCATTTTCACTTCTAACAAAGCCAGAATTTAGAAAATAAGAGTCAATTTTACTGTACCAGGTTCGCGGCGCTTGTTTAAGCCCGTAGAGAGCTTTTTTTAACTTGTATACCTTACTTTCCTTCCCTTTGATTACGAACCCTTCTGGTTGTGATACATAAACTTCTTCTTTCAGGTCACCGTTTAAGAAGGCGGACTTAACATCAAATTGATAAACCCGCCACTTCAGCTGTGCAGCCAATGCTAAAACAATTCTTACAGTTTCAAAGCGCACAACAGGGGAAAAGGTTTCTTCGTAATCAATACCTTGCTGTTGACAATATCCCTTAGCTACAAGTCGAGCTTTATGCTTTTGAATGCTCCCATCAGCTTGGTACTTTGTTTTGAAAACCCATTTCAACCCAATTGCATCTTTTCCATCAGGTAAATTAACCAAATCCCATGTGCAATTTTTCTCAATAGATGACATTTCTGCTTCCATTGCGGTACGCCATTCTTCACTATCTGCTGCTTCTTCAAATGATGATGGATCAACATTTGCAAACATTGCAAATTGAACTAAATCTCCTTCTGCAGTGATGGCATCATCTTGAAACACCTCAAAATTCCTTAAACGTGAAGATGGTTGAATTTGTCGCCTTGGCCTAGTCACTGATTGAGAGGAACTTGAGACAATAGGTATCTCTTTTTCCACCAAATCCTCATCGTCAATAGGAATTTCAGCAGTTGGTGTTATTTTTGCTTGACTTTCATCCCATCTCCAGCTGGCTAATTCATCAAATATAACATTTCTGCTGATAATAATTTTGCCACTAATAGGATTGTACAACCTATAAGCTTTGGATTGTGACGAATAACCAACAAAAATACACTTTTCAGACTTGCCATCTAGTTTTTGTCGTTTTTGTTGGTTAATTAAGGTATAGGCAATACAACCAAAAATTTTCAGGTGGCTGACAGAAGGCTTCATACCTGACCAAACCTCATAAGGTGTACTGTTCCAAACAGCTTTGGTAGGAGATATATTCAACAAATAAACTGATGTAGCTACTGCTTCCGCCCATAAATTGTTTGGAAGATTTTTGGCCTGCAATAAACTTCTCGCCATTTCAACAATAGTACGATTTTTCCGCTCAGCAATGCCATTCTGCTCTGGTGTGTAAGGAGCTGTCAATTCCCTCCGAATGCCATTATTTTCACAAAATGAATCAAAATCAGCAGATAAGAATTCTCCTCCCCGGTCTGTGCGAAGAGTTTTGATGGTTCGGCTGCTTTGCTTTTCAACTAAAACTTTGAACTTCTGAAAATTTTGGAAAGTTTCTGACTTGGTAACCTGAAAATACACCCAACTGAAACGACTACAGTCATCAGTAAACAACAAAAAATATTGACTCCCTCCAATAGATTTTGTTTGCATGGGTCCACACAAATCTGCATGTACTAATTCAAGACATTCAGATGCTCTCCAAGACTTTCCAACAGGAAATGATTTTCTGCTCTATTTTCCGTAGATACAACCTTCACATAAACCAATTTGGCCAATTCTAGGCAACCCATAAACCATTTCCTTTTTACTCAACAATTTTAACCCTTCCACATTTAGATGACCATACCTCAGGTGCCACAAGGTAGAGTCATTAAGTTCATTGTCAGCAACTAAAGCACAACTTTCACCTCCAGACACATCAAGGGGAAACAAATTATTTTGAGCCATGGGAACACTAACAATAATTTTGCCAGATTTTTTATCTTTAATCTCGCAACGATTATTATCAAATAAAACTGAATACCCCTTGTTCATTAATTGACCAACGCACAGCAAATTATTTGTCAAATTGGGTGCAAAATAAACATCATCTAGTAATTTCACATTACCGTTTGACCGGACTGCAATAGAGCCGATTCCTTCCACTTTTATCTTGGTGTCATTACCAAGCTTTACTTCCTTCTTGAAGTTTTCATTGAGCGATGTGAATGCAGCCTTTTCACCCGACATGTGGTGTGAGCAACCACTGTCAATGAACCACACCTCAGTTGGCACTTTCACCTGCACATCTTGCTCCACCTCTTGGGCCATGAATAATTTTTCTTCTGCCTCAACTTCTGCATAACTTGCCTTTTCTTTCTTTTTCAGCTTCCAACAATCTGCTTTCACATGGCCATAACCTTTGCAATGATAACATTGAACATTGCTGCTGTAATGCCTCTATTCACCACTTTCTTTATGATCATCATGCTCATAAGATCTTCCTTTGCCTCTTCCTCTTCCTCTGCTACTGCCTCTACCGCTGCGTCCTCCTCTGTTATGTTCTTTTCCTCTACCAGCCGTTCTTGAGTCACCGAATGATGAGGAAGCTTTAACCTGAAATGCCTTATCTTCTATTTTCACCGAAGATCTGCTGTTCATTCTTGCTTCATGAGATTGCAATGACCCTTTTAGATCATCAAAGGTCAGAGTAGACAAGTCCTTGGATTCTTCTATAGCAACAGCTACATGGTCAAATCTAGGAGTTAAACTCCTTAGAAGTTTCTCAACCACAGTTTGATCAGTAATTTTTTCACCATATGATCTCAATTGATTCACAATTGTGGACACTCTAGACATGAAACCTTGTATCGTCTCATTTTCGGTCATCAATAAATTCTCAAATTCACGGCGTAGTGTTTGAAGTTTGACCGTCAAGGATTTATTTCCTTGATATTCTTTCTGCAATATCTCCCATGCTTCTTTGGAAGTATTTGCTGCTGCAATCCGTGAGAAAATTGAATCATGAACAGCTTGTTGAATGCTGAATAAAGCTTTGTTATCTTTTTTTCTGTTCTCTTTGAGTCTTGCTTCATCAGCATCAGTAGCTGCAAAACCTTTTTCAACTAATTCCCAAACATCTTGGGATTTGAAGAGTGTCTTCATTTTGATGCTCCAAAACTCATACTTTTCTCCATCAAAAATGGGTATGAGTGGCTGTGTGGAAGAGGAGACGCCATTTACAACCATGACCTGAGTTCCTATTGTATTTCACTCCCTCACGTGTTTCTCTCTTTCACTCTATTGAAACTCACACTATCCAGACAAGAACCTGAACCAGGCTCTGATACCACAATGTTGGATAAAAACAAGAACTTGATATCTGCAGTTGTATCAAGCTAAACAAAGTGAAAGAAACTGAAACTGAAATACAATAAATGATAGAAAGAAAATGAAGAAAACCACACTTTTGGATGATTAAACACAGAGAGTTGAAGGCTTATTTATAGCCATACTCTAAACAATAATAGTAGATAAATATGGCACTAACAGTAACATGACTTGACCTTAACAAACTATCAGATAAAATAGTAGAACTAATAGCAAATATCTAAACTGAACAGATTATTATTTGAATCAATCTTTAACAGATAATTCCAATGATGATATTTTCTCTTACAAAATGACAATCTATTTTTATATGTTCAATTCTTTCGTGAAAAACAGGATTGTTGGAAATATGCAAAGTAGATATGTCAGCACAAAATAGAGAGACAAGATCTTTATGAAAACATAAATGAGTTTAAATGAAAATGGAAAATTATTGTCACTTACTACCTGATGAAAAGGATAAAGAAAATAACTCTGACATATGGAGCAATCCTGACAGGAAGAGAATCAATAGCAAAGTGAGCCGAATGGAGAATATAAAGCAGCAAATGAAGTACAAAAACTAGTAGGCAAAAGACTTGAAAACACATACCAAAAGACAAAATTTGATGAAGTAAGATGAAATATTATCACAGAAGTTTTCACTTCGAAAGGGAGATGAAGCCATGATATGGAAAATGCAAAGACAGATTTTGATGCAATGCAATAGTCTAGAGGAGAACGATTTTCGATGCCAGCAATCAAGAAGAAATCAATCAAAATCAATAAATTCATTTTGTTGGTGTAAGTGTCAGTGTTACTTGAACCACAAAAATCAATAGAATTAAGCAGTCCAGGAGAAAGAAGAAACAAAAATAAGACCAAAAGAAAGATTTCAAGTGGACAGGCAGGAATCACAATTGAGTTTTAAGGTTATTTTTGTTTTAGCAATCCTTTAGTTATTGTACTTGCAGCTTGACATGGAACAAAATAAATGAGGATTGACAGCTTGATAACAAAGTACAAATTTAATTCTGATAGTTTGATCAAAATGAGTATGACTAACATACCACAAAAAACCTCAAATATACATAATTTTGCAAGCAAAAACAGTAAAATTTCAAAATTTTCACAAAAGCATCAGTCTGTTTACAAACAAGCATTCATCACATATGGAGAATTTATGATTGAAGACATAACACTAACAACATTAGCATAGAGCCCATTAGTAACAAAATAGTAATTTCATTTCTAAAAGGGCCAGTCTCTACACCTTGTATTTAGCAACCTCTTCACTCCCTTCCTTGAGATCATCCTTGGAGAAATCTTGATAATTCATTTTATGCGAATCTGGGTTAAATTTGCCCTAAAGTTAAAGACAAGTTTGATCGTTCATAATCAACATATTCAAGATAGTGATTTTTCCAATTATTACTATAACAGCAATGCCAAACAGATCAACTAACAAAATAGAAAAATTCTATTTCAGAATCTATAATAACATTATAGCTTTTAAGGACCAATTACTTGAACTGGCCATCTAGCATCGTAAGTATACCATGTTGTTCCAAGCTCTTGCATAGTTCATCTGTCAACAACTTTAAGCTCTCAACTATGTCCACATATTTCTGATCAAACAAAACAAAAGGAAAGAGTAAATATATCACTTTGTTCAAATTCTCTTACTGAAACCTTTAAGAAAATAAGACAGCAATTTTGGTTTCTAATGCATCAATGTCCACTCTTAATTCTTTAATCTGATTCACTCCCTCTGGAAAAAGAAATTTTCAAGAACTTGCATAACAAGGGAAGGGAACTTAAAATGAAGCATATAGATGTTAAATTATTATATATAAAATGGCAACTAAATCAGCAGCACAAAGCATATTATAGGTCAGAATTTATATATAAAATTATTATAATTTAAATGTTATAATTCAATTATTTCAGCTCTGTTTATAGCTAATTTCTTCAAATTTAGAATCCTAGTACAATTTATATGCTTTCTACTGAACCATCTGCAACAAACTTTCAAGATTAAATACCTGAAATTTTTATGTCGGTTTAAGTTTTTCAAATCAAGCCTAAAATATATCCCGTCAATGAACACATCTAATGCAAACCAACAATGCCACAAATAGTTACTGAACAAAACACTAGTTTCAACAGAACACCAAACACTAAAATCCCCAATTCCCATATAATAAAAGATTGAAAAAAAGAGAATAACTGAAATTGAGAAGCAAAATCCGTGGAAACTGATGAATGCTGATCAGCTTTAGCTATTGCGTCCATTTTTATTGTGATTTGTGGGAGCAGTCTATTCTCTCACTGCTGACTTCTAATATATTTTAAACCTATTACCTTTTTCACGGCTAGCCGGTTATAAGTGGCTATCTGAACCATAGTTATTAAATCGGGCGGACCAGACTGGTCAATCCAGATAACTGATGAATCAGTTTAAAATCAGAGTTTTCCTTTCAAAGCATTTAAAGAATAGAATCAGATTGAAACGGCTGATATGGTTAAATAGTTCGATCTACACAAATCCAATTGATTTAAACTGATTTTTTATATTTTAATTATTTTTTATATATTATAATTTTTTAAATTATAATTATTTAATTAAATATATATTATTAATATTTTTATGATCCATTATTCAACCATTAAGCTATCGGTTAAACCATGAACCATTCACCCAGTCCTTTAGCCGGGTCACATCTGGACTGGATTTAACAACACTGATTTGGACTAAAGTGAAATCACTGCTACCTGTAACTTCTTTCTACTTGACGGCGTCGCAGCGAGCATCTCATATTTAAGTCTCACTTTTACATACCTAATTGAAAAACCCTAAGCCCTATTTCCTTTTATTCATTTTCTCTTCCGTCGAATACAGTAACGAGACAAGACAGAACTCGGCCCCAACTCCCAAGTCATCTAGTCGCTCCCCTTCACACTCAAACGAAAGCATTGATAAAATTTGGCTATATCTGCGTTTGGTGAGTAAGGAATTTTCTTTGATTTGTTTTCTGTTCTCATTAATTCAGTGGTTTTAAAATCGAATTCAATGGTATAATAGTTCTTTGATTCTTGCTCCCAAATTTATGATTGTTTTGTTATTCTCGGTTGAAGTTATAAACTTGTGATTCCAATTGCACAGTATGAATCTGAGTGATGGCCTTTTGGATCATAAAATCAGAGTTGGTTTACAATATAGCTGTTGATTAATGAAATTCGGTGTGCTGTTGCTTTCAGCTTTATTTTGCTTGTGAGACTTTTATTCGAATCGCTTCCATGAATGTTTTGGTGAAGGAATTCCTTGAAACTTTTGAAAGGAAAGGATTTTTTTTCTTTGTTTTGTGTTGGGGGGTTCAGTTAGTATAGCTCAGATTTCGTACAGAAGTAGGGATTATATTAGTCAGTTCTGGAATGGTTTGGATTTTGTGAATGACAAAAGATTGTCGGATGGGGCAATTTTTATTCCCGTTGCTATTCTATTCCTATCTTCTGTTTTTTAATTAGATAATAGTATTTTACAAAGAAAATAGAGAAAAGATCATGGCTTGAATTTACATTGATTATTGTGATTTTGCTGTTTCATGTGTTGAGTTTCATGCCATGGAATTTATTCCTTCTTTTTATAGTCTGTTATCATGTTCATATCGGACCTCTTTTTTCATGGGTTTATGCTGTTAGGATTATATTGTTAAAACTTTTTAAATGGCTTTTTTGAATGAATATATTACATCATAAATCAAATGTTTTGTTATTCCAGAATTTGGGTTATCAATCACAATGCAGTCTGGTGAAGCCCCTTCTTCAATGGAAGTAGAAAAGGTTATAGATGAAACATCTTTGCCGGCAAAGCCAAAGTTTGAGCCTTTGAAGGCTCATGAGATGTCTGATGGTCGAGTTCAATTTAGGAAGGTTTCGGTTCCACCACATAGGTATTCACCTCTCAAGAAAGCGTGGATGGATATTTACACTCCTGTATATGAGCAAATGAAGATTGATATCCGTATGAACCTCAAGGGTAGAAAGGTTGAATTAAAAACCAGATCTGATACACCAGATGTTAGTAACCTGCAGAAATGTGCAGATTTTGTACATGCCTTCATGCTAGGCTTTGATGTTATAGATGCTATTGCACTACTGCGATTGGATGAACTATATGTGGACTCTTTCGAAATCAAAGATGTTAAAACCCTTAGAGGTGAGCACTTGTCTCGTGCCATTGGAAGACTCTCAGGTAAAGGAGGCAAAACAAAGTTTGCTATTGAGAATGCTACAAAAACAAGAATTGTGATAGCTGACACTAAAATTCACATATTAGGATCTTTTCAAAACATTAAAATTGCTAGAGATTCTCTGTGCAGCCTCATTTTAGGGTCTCCTGCTGGAAAGGTATACTCGAAGCTTAGACAAGTTACTGCCAGATTGGCTGAGAGGTTCTGATAATTGTATTTGTCATTATAGCTCCATTTGAGATTTGATATGCTGAATTTTGTGATTTTAATTGTAATTTGCATTTTTGTCTTGGTGGCCTTGTTGCCACTTGCTGAAACGATTCATTATAAAGAATATCAATGCCATTTGTTGTTTTCAGCTGAAATTAGAATTGATAATGCTTTTGATTCAGTGTCTTGTGTTTCAATCTCTTGTTGCTTCTACTGCTACTGCAACTCTGATTACACTAAGGCCATGTTTGGTATGATGTAATCAACTCTGCAATGGAATGAGGATTATATTACATGATTGATTATATTGTTTGGTTAAATTTTTTTAGACAATGTAATGTAATTGAGATTTAATGTGTAATTTTCATTACTTAATTTGATGTAATATTTATTACATCAAAAAAATACATGTATAGCTTATTACATCAAGTACATGTAATACCAATTACATCAAGTTATTCCAATAAAAACTTTACCATTCAAGCTTATTTAACACTACCACCGCTCCACCATCGTCGCTCCACCGCTACCATCACTACAGCGCCACCATTGCTACCACAAGCTTAACTACTACTCCACCCATACCACAATCTCCACCATCGCTCCACCACCACTGTGCCACAACTACCACCACCCTCACCATTACCTCCACCACCATCACCACTATCGCCCTACCACCGCCATGACCACCACTCCCACAACCACCATTGCTCCACCTCAATCACCACTACACCTGGCCATGGTTAAGGAACCGAATAGAAAATTGACGGTTCCAATTTCGGTTCCTTAACGATTCCAAAAACCGACGGTTCCGGTCCGTTTTTTGGCGAATCGCATAATTGTAAAATTAAAAAGTAGAGATTTTTTTTTTCAAAATTCAAAATTTAAAAATTTGTGAAATGATTTCTAAAAAAATACTATTAAAAAATTAAAAAAATGCTTCAACTTAATTTATTTTTTAAAAAAAAGACTTGAAATTAATTTATTTTAAAAAAAAAAATCGTCAGCTTAATTTATTTTTTGTTTAAAAATGCTTGAACTTAATTTATTTATATTTGTCGGAGTGAAATCGAAAATGTCGTTTGTAAGGATAAATGAATATTATGTTTCTCCAATCTTTCCCTTGTCCTTAGCGGAACTTGAGTTTCTTCTACTTGCCATTATAGGAAAATAATATGTAACTTGGAAAATTGAATAAAAAAAATTAGAGAGAATGATTAGAGATTGGAATTTGAAGAAATTAATTCACAATAATTTGGACAAATAATTAGAGATTGGATTTGGAAGAAATTATTTGAATATTTTGAACAATAATATATGAATAAAAATTAGAGAGATTGTAGATTAGAGAATAATATAGAGTAAAGAGAGTAGAGATTATTTTATGTGAAGGGATTGTAAATGGAATGAGATATTTATAATAAATTAAAAAAATTATTTTTCCATAAATACCCTTAAAATTAGCCGTTATGCAGCCGTTTATAGTTGTTAGGAGGGGTAATTTGGAGATTTCACAAACTATTTGAAAAATCAAAAAAAAAAAAAAAAAAAAAAGCTGCTGGAACCGATTCCAGCTTAAAATTCAAAATATACTTGGAACCGACATTCCAAAACTGGTGGAACCGGAACCGAACGGTAGGCCACCGGTTCTGATTCCGGTTAGGACCGATTTCAGTTTCAGCTCCCATCGGTATGGAACCGACGGTTCTGGTTCTAAAAACTGAAAAATGGCCGGGTTTAATCACCACCACCACCTTGCCACTGCCACAACCACCACTGCTCCACCACCCTCATCACTGCCTTAACCACCACTACCATCGCCTCAACCGCCACCACCACTACCATTGCTCCACCACCTTAACCACCATCGCTCCTCCACCTCAACTACCACCACTCTCACCACCACCGTTGCTCCATCACATCACCACCGTTGCTCCATCACCTCAACTACCACCATCACCACCAGCGCTGTACCACCATCATCACCACCACAACCATCACTTTGCATTGTTGCCACCACCACCTCAATCACTCTACCACGACCACCACAACCACCACTCTACCACCACTACCACCACATAATAAAAATTATATTTTGGTGTTTAATATGCAACACAGAATAAAAATTTTATTTTATTATTTTATTTTATTATAGGAATGAGCAGAATAAAATAAAAAATCACTAAAAATATCAAAATATCCATAATTTTGTATTGTAATTTATTTTACTCAAAGAAAATATATGATAAAAAGTTAGTTTTTAATGATTTGATTCACTTTTATTTTGTTATATTACATTAGGAGTGAGCATTCGGTTCGGTCAATTTGGTTAATTCGATTAGTTTGATTAATTCGGCCAGTTTGGTGCGATGAATAAATGTTCGGTTAAAAGTTTGATTAAAGAAAAATAAATTTAAATTTAAAAATTTAATTTAACCGAATTAATCACATTAATCGACTCTCAAAATTACGTCATTTTGGTTAAGCAGATAGTAAAATTAAAAATTAAAAATATTTCAGTTTTTATTTTGATTAAGTAGTAATTAATAATTTCAGTTAATTTTTATTTCGGTTAGAGTCGGTTAATCATATATTTCAATTAATTCCATCGGCTGATTAAGCTTTTATTTTCTTCAACTTTGGTTCAGTTAAGAATCAAAATTAATTCAGCCAAATGATTCGGTTAAGTTCAGTTAAAAAATTAATTCGGTTAAATTCGGTTAAGTAAAAAAAATTTGATTTCTTTATTTTGGTTAAAAATTTTACTCAAATTGGCCGAATGATTATCCCTAAATTATATATTTTTTTTCTGCTTACGTTCTTTTAATTTTTTTAGTTCAAATAAATTTATAAATCTAAATGATCTTTAATAGCTTAATATAATGAATAGTTTTTAGTTCAGATATTTCTTTTGTATTAATAATGATGTGGTAGAGTGGTGTTTGAGGTGGTGGTATGGTGGTTGTGGTGGTGGTGATAGTGGTGGTAGTGGAGTGGTGGTGGTATTGGTGATTGGTGGTTATGATGGTGGTGGTGGAGTGGTGATGGCAGTGTGATTAGTGGTGGTGAAGGAGTGGTGGTGGTGGCAGTGTTTTAATTACATTACATTATATATTTACAAACAATAGAAAAATAGAATGGTGATTACATTCCATAAATTTTATCAATTATATTACCAAACATGGTAATGAAATCTTAATTACATTCCATTTCATTACATTTTTTATTGCATTACATTTTTTATTACATTACATTGCATTACATCCAATCAAACATAGTGACAGTACTTTCGCAAGTGTACGAAATCGCTAGAAATAATACATGATGAGTAGAATATCATTCCCATGATGATTGTATACCAAGTACCAAAATTATATTAACATATTATTATTTAGACGATAAATGAGGAAATTGTTTTAAGAATGTAAATTCAATAAGTAAAATAAGAAGAAATCAAGTAAGCAAAATTTGATTAAAGAAATCAAGGATTAAAAACTACTAGGGATTTTGATTTCACTTCTATCCAATTTATTTTATTAGTTTATTAATCAATTTTAATTATTCAAGTAGGGGAAACAACTCAAAAATCACTAACAAGCTCTCCCGATGTATTGTTAGCTATTTTAATTCTATTTAATTACCTATCTTCCAATAGCATAATTAAACCTGAATCAAATAATTAAGTTTTGTAGTTGTTTATGAATTCATAAATTAAAGTTGCTAATTCATAAAAACCCCCCCATGAGTCAAACCATATAGCTTCCGCATCAAGTTATTATTCTCATGTGATTCATTAACTTTTTCATATAAAAAATCCTTCTTCCGATAGTAATTAATAAAATAAATCAATCCAGGGGATATAGAGCATTAAGTTTATCAATAAATCATAACTTGAACAAAGAAAAACAAATCTAATATTATAAATTGGAAAAGAAATTAAGCTACATCAAATCCCTAGTATGAGAATTTAGTTAGACATAGTGCTTAAATAAAACTCAATAATACTTGATAAATATTTCATAATTAATCAAAATAATGAAAGAAAATAACAAGATTAAGGGTTTAGAAATAAGAACTAGTTAACAATTAACTCTGAATGCCTTCCTTGAATCTTTGCACAACTCTTAAATACTTGAACTCTTAAAGAAATGAAACTATATACAAGACAAAGAGAATGAGATCTGGGATAAGATAGAATGGAAAATGGGATAATCTGGGAGGAACTCTTCTTCTCTTTATATAGACTTCTTGGGAGAGAAATCCACATGGTTTAATGAACAAAGTCCACCTTTGTTAGGTGATAAAGTTCTCATTTAGGCCTTAAATTTCTTCAAACATGCGCATAGATTAGAACTTGATTAGCATGTGAAGAAAGTTGTCCAAGATTATCTCCTGAATTTGGTAGAAGTTGGTTGGCAATTTTGACTTAATTCAGGCTCCTGATCTTTGGCACGGGCGTGCTAGGAAGCACGGTCGGGGCGTGCCAAGCTTTGGCATTGTGGAGGGCTCAGCACGGGTCGTGTTGTCTAGCACGCTTGAATAGGGTCTGGTGGCACGGGCGTGCGCCCTAGCACGGTCAGGGCGTGCTAGGCTCTGGAAGTCCAAGGTATTTGTAGCACGGGCGTGCTATCTAGCATGGCTGGGGCGTGCTAGAGTCTGACTCTTCACTTGATTTTCCTTGGTTCTTAGCACGGGCGTGCCGATTGGCACGGGCTAGGCGTGCTAAAATATTTTGCTTCATTTTTGTCTTTTTCTGTGCCAAAACCCTACAAATTTTCTTAAGATCAAGTGAGCTGTGTTTCAAGGAAACTTTTAAATAAAAACATAACAAAATTAAATAAAAACTTAATTTAAATAAATTAAAAAAAATACTAAAATCTTAATAAGAATTACATTAAAAATACTATAAAAATAACACTATCACATAGCATAAGTAAAACCTCTAAATAGACTAAAACATGAAGTATGTTTTACCTAATTGACAAAACAAGTTCCCTTAATATATCATATTTTTGAATTCAACCTATTTTGGCATTTTTTTTTTTCATAGGACAATACTCTTTGTTCTCTCAAAAATTTTAATGTAGATGTAATCCTCATTTACATCTTTTGACTAATAATTTCAATTTATGGAAATTTCTTTCTTTATTAGGAGTTAATTGGAATTCTTTTTACAAATCTCATGTTGTTTCCTGCAATTTTTTAGATAAACTCATGGTTATGCTATCTATATAAATATATAATTTTAAAATATGGATGTTGATGTGGCAAATGTAACGTTTTATCTTTTTCTTATTATATATAATTAATCTTTTTTTTTTTAAATTTAATCGGCATTAAGTTTTTTTTATTAAATAATGAGTTACAAATTAATGAAATGTAACGGAGTTATAATGGATTCCATTATAATTGATATTTTGTTTTGCATTTAACAAACATTAAGTTTTTTTTAATAAATAATGGAATCATAAAACTAATGGATCAATATAATGGAGTTATAATTAATAAGCATTAATTAAATAATTAAGTTACAGTAATATTATGGTGAACTAATATAATTAAAATATAATTTCAATTCACTAAAATTTATTGCACTGTAATTAAATCTTCTTATACCTTATTTAATTGTAGAAAATTAGTAAGTATTTCAGTTAAATGTATGAAAATTCTAAAGGGAAAATAAATAATTATATCAGTTGCATTACATAAAAACCATGTATTCGTAATAATTTTCTTGAAGCAACATAAATATATATTGTAATAATTTTCTTAAAAATTATCTATTCAAATCAATTAAAAAATATAAAATTACACGATTCGTCCATGGTGAGTACATGACTAGTTGGGATTATATATATCCGTTGCACATAAAAGCTGTATTTTGGCTGCATAGAGAACTAATGTCATGAATCTCCTAAAAATTGACTTAATTATCACAGATAAATTAGAAAGAAGAATCAAGAAGTACCAGTAAAGATCTTTCCAAACATTATTTACATGTAAAATATATGCAATTCATATATAATTAAGGAGATGGCATTATTACAATATAAATAATGTAGAAAATGCAAATTATATAATAATGTATGTAAAAAGACAGAAGACTATAAGTAAATAACATTGAAACTTTCTGCAGTTCAGTCCAGTCCCCATGAATATGGTAGCTGCAACAGAAATTGGAAATAAGCAAATGAGAACATGAAAGTTTTAAAAATTTAAATCTCATTGTTAGGATTGTATTGGGAAATTAATTGGATAACAACATGCATAAATGATAGGCCAAATGCATAAATTTGATCTTGTATTTTCGACGATTATTCTGAACTTCGTAGAGAATCCATCATAACCCCACACTTTCATATTAAGATGCCACAAGGATAATTGACCAAAATTCAGGATTAAATTTATATATTAGGCTATAAATAATATGCAATAGGTAATTCATTTAATTAGTGGGTGGGGTCTAAAAAGGCAGCAATAAAACCTAAAAGAATTCTTGCTTAAATATTGGAATATATGTACAGTCTGTTGGACAAAATTATCTGTTTTAATAGTAGTTATCTGTTTTAGTAGCATTTAACTATTAGCCATTTGAGTAGCTTTTTATAAAACTTTAAAAGCTAAACTTTAAATAAATTAACTTTTTATAAAACGCTACATTAACCTCTAAAATCTAGTTCAAACGTTGTGTCAATGAATACTATAAAAGTTAAATTGAATAGTAACTAACAAGTAGTTTATTTACCTTAGTTTGTAAAAAACTCATAAGCATGTAGAGGCAGCATAACTTCCATTAATGGACACTCTAGTCTTCTGCTGGATAGGAAGAAAAAGATTTCCTTAATTTCAATGTAAGAGCTAAACTTTTGACACAGCAAATGGCAAAAAGTAAAAAACAAGATGATTTTATAGTTAAAATACGAAAGTATATCAGAATTGAACTTAGGCTTATGCTGAAAATTTACTTGAATTCTAAAGTGACCCTTTATTACTTTAAATATATCGAAACAAATCCAAAATTAATTTTTTAATCAGTTTAGTCCTTAAATTTTTATTTTTTAGATCAATTAGTTTCAATTTTTATTAAAAGGAAAATTATATTAAGTAAAGAATCATAAATACACTCTTTTATTTTATTTTATTTTTCAATTTTCCCAAATCATAAAGCCTGATATTAAATGTATATAGTTAATTTGAACTTTAATTAATCTAAATAAAAATTAAATGAAGGGAGAAATAAGATTACTTGCACTTAATCATCACTGTCAAGCGAGGATTGAATGTTGTAGCCATCAACAATAACTTGAGGAATATGAGCAATTTTGGACCAATCTTCACCCTTTTCACGTTCACATCTTTTTCCCAATGCAAAACAATTTTCAATCTTCAGTTGTTGAAGAGAAACTATGTTTTGCAGGCATGCAGGTAATTCTTCAAGATTAGAACAATCTTCAAGATGTAAGTTTTGTAGAGTGTACTTGGATCCTTCGAGAAGCCAATATGGAAAATTCACTAATTTTGGCAACTCTGCAAGTGCCAAATTTTGAAGGCTGAGTTGATTGAAATTTTCCTCATCCACCATGTCCAAGTCAATATTTTCACAACCGCCAATCATAAGAGTTTTTAGTGAACTTAAATATTTTATGCTTGGTGGCAAACAAATTAAACTTTTACAGTCTATAATAATTAGTTTTTGAAGTTTGCTAAGACCTTGCATATCTTCACACAAGTATTTTAGATTTTCACAATCAAAAATGAACAAAAAGCGAAGAGATTTCAAGCATCCAATTCCATTATTTAACAACCTCTCCTCTTTTGTTGTCATTTGTAAAAGTCTGAGGCTAATCAAGTACTTTATATTAGCGGGCAACTCTTCAAGTCCCTGACAAAGTAACAAAGCTTGTAAATTTTGCAACTTGCAAATAAAATCAGGGGCTTTGATAATCTTAGAATTTCCATGTAAATGGAAAAATCTCAAATGCTTTAAAGTGCCTATTCTCTCTAATGGGACGTCTAATTTCAACTGACTTAAATCCAACATCCGCAAATATTGAAATCTTGACCAATTTACGTCCAACATTAATTTGCTGTTAAGATCCCTTTCCTCACTCATAAAAACAATTGTTCTTGCACGGTCTAATCCTTGTAAAATCGTGGAGAGATCTTGAGGAAGTGAAGCGTTGTCAGGAAATAACAAATGTCGAACATTTGTGGGGATTTGTCTAGTGCTAGAGGTCACTATTGAATATTCATTTTGTGTCAATGATAATGCAAGATCATGCACTAAATCATGCATTTTACACTTGATAAATCCATACCTTTCCTCGAAATCTTGAAAAAAGCACTTAGATGCTAACTCCTTCAAATAACGCAAACCCGCATCTTCCAATTCCTCATTTTCATTCATCGATCGAACAAGTCCATGTGCTATCCAAACTTGAGCTAATTCAACATGATTATAAACATGGTCCTTTGGATAAAGTGAACAATAAGCCAAACATCTTTTCAAGTCAGACGGCAATTGCTCATAACTTAATTTTAAAACATGTAAAATGTCATTTTCCCCCTGCTCCAATTTCCATAACTCATTGTCTCTTATAGAATTCCAATAATCTTCGTCAGTTTTTGAAAGAAGGAGAGAAGCCAGTGTCTTCACAGCTAAGGGAACTCCTCTACATTTTTTCACAATTCCATCCCCAATTTTCAACAAGTTTGGATAGCGTTTCTCTTGGCCTTCTGTAAATGCAAATTTAGTAAACAAAGCCATAGACTCATCATGAGAAAGACTTAACAATTCATAAGCAGGAACAGAACCCACAATAGAGGCAACTTGGTTACTACGAGTTGTTACCAAGATTTTACTTCCATTGCCACCCATATACAACAATTCCTTCAATTGATTCCATTTCATGGGGTCATTGTTCCAAACATCATCTAAAACAAGCAAATATTTCTTCTCACCAATGGTTTTCTGTAGGATTTTTGTTAATTGCTCCATTTCCAAATTGCTCAAGTTTTCTGTCTCAAGTCTCATACCATTGGTCGTCGATTTAATAATTTTCTCTGTTAATATTTTTATATCAAAATCTTCTGATACACAGACCCACATTTTAACTTCAAATAATCTCTTTACTTGATCATCATTGTAAATCAGTTTAGCAAGTGCAGTTTTGCCCAAACCTCCTATTCCAACAATTGGAATAACAGATATTTTCCCATCCTTCATCAAAAGTTTGATGATGTTTTCTTTATCTGTGTCTCTTCCAATGATATCAGAGGCTTGCATATAGGAGTAGGTCATCTCCCTTGTCCTATGCACAAAGTATCTATTTCCATGTTGTTCATTGAGATGAAATTTAGCTCTATGACTTGCAATCTCATCTAATCTTTCTCTTATTTGCTTTATTTTTTGACCCATTTTAAAACGAAATACAAGTGGATTAGAGGATGAAAAGAAGCGGCCAACCTGAAATTCAAATAAGTATAATATAAATTTAGAGAAAGAAAGAGGGTCGAGTTTAGTGAGTTCAGATTGCAGATGAGTCGCGTTATTCATTTGATTAACTATTAAAGTGATTGCCCTGAATTATATTGAACGGAGTATCAACTTCAATTTGTAACTTAAAAATACCCCATCTTTAATTTATGTAACAATAAAATGTTTATGAACATAATTAAGTATTTCCGCTAACCGGAATGTCACATCTTTGACAAGTAGCAATTTTTTAATGGGATGATGTGTAAGTTTTGGTGTCTGACTTGAATTATTTTTTTTCCAATTTGGTATCTACTGATGAAGTGGAAAGCCGAATTGTCTAGTGGGACGAATTAAGACCCACATATGTCTACGTATGGCCTGACTTTTAATCTTATGTAAGCTATCTAACGTGGTAAATATGATTAGATTACCGATTTATAAAAGAAAATTTATAAAAAAAATTGCAATCTTATGAATAATAGTTAAAATTTTGATTTCTGTTTTCTTTCTAAAATAAATGATAATAAACTTTATATATAATATTATCTATAATCTACATATATAAAATCTATATCTAGAATATATATAAAAGTGGAATGAGAGGGCAACATTGGGAATTATAATTAGTATGTAGTTAGGAAATTATATATTTCCAGACAATAAATAACTTTTATATATCTATATTTATAATATAAATTTATAACTATAATTAATATATATAAAGTGAAAATGAGGGAGGGAATATTGTGATTGTCAAAAACGCTCATTCTAAATTTATCGATTGAAAAGAATATCATTAAAGATTTTAATTTGATTAATTGGTTGAAAAAATAAAGATACTTTAATTTTGATTGATCATATTAAATTTCTATTTAAATCTAAATTCTATTGAATAAATAAAATTGTATTATATATTATACAAGGTATATATTACATGCCGTAAGAAGTTTTAAGGATTTTAATTTTATTGGTTGAAAAAATAAATGTAATATAATTTTGAATGCTTACATTATACTATATAAGGTACATATTAAATATGGTAAAAATACAATACATTTAGTTATTATTTTTGATAAATCTTTAATTTAATTAGTTATAATTATTTCCTACAAGTAACCTATGCAATATATTATTATTTATTTTCTATTTTATATCAAATAATAAATCTTATAATATATTTCTTAATAAATAATAATATATTGCATATATTAAATATGGTAAAAATACAATACATTTAGTTATTATTTTTGATAAATCTTTAATTTAATTAGTTATAATCATATTATAACTAATTAAATTAAAGATTTATCAAAAATAATAACTAAATGTATTGTATTTTTACCATATTTAATATATGCAATATATTATTATTTATTAAGAAATATATTATAAGATTTATTATTTGATATAAAATAGAAAATAAAAATCACTATATATATATATATATATGATATAATACGTTATATTAGCAAACCATATAATATATTGAAATAATTTTTGTTCTCAAAAACAACAATCATAAAATTAATTATATACTTATAGACTTTAGGGAAAAGTTAAAAAAAAATATATAAAAAAATTATAAATGATGCTCTAAAACAATGATTATTATATTAATTATTATAATAGCTAATACTAATTTCTCATATTTAAAAATTAAAATCACGAGTATATGCAATAAGTACTAACGTGCAATTCAAAAAAACTATTTATATAAAAAATTATAATACGTGAAAATGTAACTTTTTACGATTCATTTAGCATTATATAACAAAAAATTAAATATTGATCGAGAAATATACAATTAATAACCTTCTTCAAGTTTAACAAAATTGACCTATCGATGTCTTAATTTTAAAACTAATTAATAATATAGATCTTACTAAATAAAGAGGCTTAGACAACTAAGTTAAATGTTTTGTACATAATATTTATAATTCTAATATGATTATAGAAAATTAATGAGAAATAATTCATTTTTATTTTCAAACTAAATGGTTGTCCATGCTATTGAAAGTTCTCTTCTAAATTATATGACTTTAAATATGTATTTATACAAAATTGTGAGCTGAAACCCAATCATTGTTGCGAAATATTTATTTTTACCGACTAATTGGAGAATACAGAACTAGCTTAGCTTTTTTTTATTATTTTATGTATAGAAGAAAAATAAATAATAATAACTGAATTGAATTGATTGTATAATAATTAAATAAGTTAATGCAAAAAGTATATTTATTATAGTATCATAATATTGATTTTAAAAATTTTACAGTAAAAAAAAAAAATTTGTATTTTTATTATTTTATATATGTCAAACAGGTGACAGTTGCGGGTCTAGTTAATGGATCGGGTCTTTGAATGAGGTCAACAAGTTAACCTCCTAAGTTAACCCGCAAATTGATCCTCACCAGAGTTGGGTCATTCAGGTTTAGACTCAGTAGAGTTTGGGCGAACAGATTCAGGTTGGGTTTTACAAATTGGATTCAGATATGGTGAAAAGTTATGTATTCTAAATTTCTTTTGGATACATGAAAGGTCTAATGGATTGAATGCAGCAGGAGTAACTCTTTCCTTTGAATAATATCACTAAAACTCAAGACCTGTAACTCTCTATTTTTGTTATAAAAGGTAGGAAGACCAATCAGACCACACTTAATCGGAGAAGTATTATTAAACTAATACGTTAATGTAATACTAATTGAAATTATTATTACATGTTCATAAGCATGTGTGTGTCTTTCTGTAATTTAATTCTATTGCCTTTTGTTTTCTAGTTACTAACTGCTAACTAGTATTTGCTCATGCCATTAATCTAGTACCTGGCAGTTGAAAAAAAAAAAAAAAAGGAAAGAAACAAAGGAGGAAAATATGCCAATAACAAATTTTCTGCGTTATCGATATAAAGTCTGAAAATTATATATATGAAGGAGAATAACTTATATATTCGATGTATAGATCCATCCTATACACCAAATCAATTAAAAATAATTTTTTGAATCAAATGAAAGTATTTTGTTAGGATATAATAGCAATTAGTTAAGGAGTTAGACTGTTTCTATTTTTCTCTATCTTGCTCTCTATTTTCTCTCTTCCCAATCACTCTAGTTAGGTTGTTTGCTAACAATTGGTTTCATATCAATATTTATACTCTTATAACAGCCACATCACCTATTATTTACAATTCAGTATCCTAACATATTTCTAATCATACACGGAGATAAAAGAATAAAGAGTAATCATTTTTTAAAAAACCTTTTAATAATCTATGCAAATCTTATCCTGTCCTATGTGAAGTATGAAAACGATTAAGAGGCATGTACCTTTTTTCTGGTGCTTCCATATAATTTAAGCACTTCCCTTCTCTTTGTCTCGCACTCTAATTCATCAAGAACATCTTCAGCATCATAAAGGGCGTCTTTAAGCTTAGCCAACCAAAGGCGCAACTCGCGGTTCTTTTCCTGCTTCTCCTCTGCATCCAATAGCACAGCTTCTATAGTTGACAAGATATCCTCAAGCTTTTTCACTTCCCCTTCAAAACCCCATGCAAAACAGATCTCTTTGTAAGCATTAGAAGCTAGCTTTTCCAATACTTTTTCAGCTATATTAAAAGCAAATGACTCTACAGCCATGTCTTAATTTTGTGTTTGAAAAATTATAAAGTGGATTTCGGTTTCTAAGAATGAGCTAGAAAGAATTTATGAACATCCCATTTTATAGAGTATTCAAGTATAATGTTGTG
Source organism: Jatropha curcas (assembly GCF_041381405.1). Classification (NCBI taxonomy): domain Eukaryota; kingdom Viridiplantae; phylum Streptophyta; class Magnoliopsida; order Malpighiales; family Euphorbiaceae; genus Jatropha; species Jatropha curcas. Next base: position 9,509,420 of record NC_143152.1, on the reverse strand, counting down.
AACTAAAGTATGTATTCTTTTCTTTTCTTTGTGGAAATAACTAAATAAGATGCTAAGTCTTTTGATGTGTAAAGTTGGTACAATTAATGATTTATTTCTCTATTCTCTTAAGTTGTACTCATTCCAAATTCCAACTTTTTTTGGAAGAAAAGTTAATAACTTATTCTCCACTTGATAAGGAAAAATTAAATGTGTCGTAAGAAGAATTGGGTTTCAATTCATAGCCTCATAGAAATATATATTATAATAAGGCTCCACGTGTTTGTTTATGTGAAATAAGTTATAGGAAAATATTTTTTACAATTTTCTATTATTTGGAACGTTCAAGAAAATAAGTCAATGGAAAATATTTTTCTCATTAAATGAAAATTAAGTCATTTTTAAGGAAAATAACTTTCCATTTTTGTGAGAATAAAATATTTTATGGACATTGACAAACCTTATAAATTCAATATATTTTTAATTTATTAATCATTGTAGTCATTACCACCAATTACCATTTACCACCGACCACCACTCCCGGCGGCAACACCACCGGCCACCGGCGGCTTTCATAATTTATATATATATATATATATTGCATTTTTCTCATATTTAACAATAAAATTTTTAAATTATAAAAGATCCAAATTCCAAATTCCAACTTTTTTTTAATATATGAAAGATCCAATAGATCATAATCATTTTTAATTTTTTTTTGTAGATGTCTATGTATAAGGAATTAAAATTATATTCTATACACAGAGATCGCACATCTTTAACCAACCAAAAAATTCAACATCCACTCAAATTCGATTCACAGTTCATTCAAATTTCTATTCATCTTGAAACGACCTAAACTTGTATAGTTTGAATACAATGAAAATCAACTTTTTGCCTAATTCATTGACCTGACTTCAATATCTAACCTATTTAACATCATCTGAAATGTTGTGCATTTGATTTAATAGACAATAATAAAAATATAAAATTTTGATAAATTTGAAAGTGTTATTTTTGCTATAAAATAACATCAATATACAATATTAAGAGAAACTATAGTCCTTGAAATAACTTATTTTATTATCATACGTCAATTCAATTCAGTTTTTATTTATTTCTTCTTCTTGCATGTATAAAATAAAAAAGAGTTTTAATTTTTTTGAAAAAAAAATTAAATTAGTCACTTTTTTTTTTTGTTGGAAGAAAAGTTAATAACTTATTCTCCAATTGATAAGGAAAAATTAAATGTGTCGTAATAAGAATTGGGTTTCAATTCATAGCCTCATAGAAATATATATCATATTAAGACTCCATGCGTTTGTTTATGTAAAATAAGTTGCAGGAAAATATTTTTCAAAATTTTTGGTTGTTTGGGGTTTTTAAAAAAATAAATCAACGGAAAATATTTTTCTCATCAAAGGAAAATTAAGTCATTTTTAAGGAAAATAACTTCCTATTTTCGTGAAAATAAAATATTTTCCGGATATTGACAAACTTTATAAATATCAATATTTTTTAATTTATTAATCATTGTAGTCACTACCACCAATCACCATTTACTACCGACCACTACCATTAACCACCCGGCCACCGTGGTAATTTACATTTTTTTTTTTTTTTGCATTCTTCTCATATTTAACAATAAAATTCTTAAATTATAAAATTTCTATTATTATTAATATTATTTATGGTCTTATGAGATAAAGACTTTAATATTTTTAACTAATTTTCAATATTACAATCAAACAACGGAAAATAAGTCATTTGAAAAATATTTTTCAAGCAAGTTATTTTCGTGCAAGTTATTTTATGAAAATAAATGAAACATAAGTCAAATAATTAAAATAATAAACTTTAACAATGAAAACAAATAATTGGTTTAAAATAAAATGAATTATTTTTCATTAATCATCATCCTTATTATCATCATTGTTGTTGTAAAGAAAATATATCACATTTGTTTTATACGTTTTATTATTAAATAACATTTATTTCATTCACTAATCTTATTATTTAAACATTATTACGCTTTGTTATTTACCAAGTAAAAATAATCATTTATTTTTCACTTTGTCTTTCATTCCTGATCTTTTATTTGTTTTTAGTAAACTCATATCTACTTTCTTATCTATTTTTCTTTGCTTTTTTTTTTTTTTTTAATTATTGTTGTTTTGTCTCCAAATTTGAAGTTTTTTCAACCCTTCTTCCGTGAGGGTATTGATTCCTTCTTTTTGTGAAAGTTTAATGCTGAAATATGATATTTGATTTTATTTGATTAAAGAATTTAGACCTTAAGTTATAAATAGAAGAATTCCTTATGTTTGAAATATTGATTAAAAGGTTATATGGGTTTAAATACAAGTATGAGAGATAAGAATCTCATAGTATAAGCTAACAGTATATGACTATATCTTAACAAATATATGAACAACTAACTTGCAAAGAATATGGCATGCATGGAACGGATTGTAAGCAAAGTAAAAGAAAAGCATGTCTTGAACGTGACACAACTTAAGTAAGAAGGTCTGCAATTTGATCTTTGGATGAGATATAGCGAATCTGAAGATGTTTCTTGGCAACAAGGTCTCAAACAAAATGAAATTCAACCTCGATATGCTTGCTTCGGCAGTGAAAGACATGATTTGTAGACAAGTAGGTAGCCTTGACTGTAATACCAACCAATTTGACGGTCTCCAATATTCTTATTACCATGGTAATTATTACTATTAAAAAGAATAGAATAATTGGAATTACCTTAATATAATAATATAAGAATGTTAATTTTAAGTTACAATGCAATTGAAGTTTAATTATGCTAAGAGAATTAAATTGGAGTAAGATTAAGTAAGCCTAAGCTCTGATGACGAGAAGCTAGCATATGAAGCTCCTCTAGCTAGTGTCTTGATTTACATCCAAATGATTGATATTAGCCATTTAAAGTATATATAACTAAGGACCTAATTGGTATGATTAAATAATTAAGATTTAATTAAGGATTAAAGACTTAATATGATGATAAAAGGAGGATGGAATGGAAATTTGGGGAAAGGACAAGGAAGGAATTAATAAAATTGCTTAAGATTGCAACACCTATACAAGTAGAAGACAAATCCCACCTCTTCCTCATGCCACCTCTTGATTTTGCTTTATAATTGACGAAACGTCTTTGCTTTCTCATTCTTGGCCATAACTTTCTCATCTATTCTTCTTTATATTTGGCCGAACATACTGAGACAGAAAGGAAAGCACTTTGAGTTTTAGTTAAAGGAGGAGTAGTGTTCAAGGTGAAAAGCAAATAAGGAGGTGCCAAGGTAAGTAATATATATATATATATATATATATATATATATATATATATATATATATATATATATATATATATATATATATATATATATATTTTGGTATTTCAAGATTGTATGATTAAACTTCTTGGTTTTTCATGAATTTAATTAAAGAGCCATGGTTATGATAAATGTAAATTAATTTAAGGACTTTGAGAAGAATGGTTGAAACAAGGGGCTTAAATATGATTTTACGCATTTAAACATAGTTTGGATGTCCTTAAGCAAAGTATGCTTTTAATTGAATTCTAGGGTTCTTGAAAATGAATTTATGAATTTGGAGTTTTTATAATTAAGTAAATCTAATTAGAATTTGAGATTATGATAATTTGTTTAAATTGGTTTAACGGTGAGTTTATGTTTGGAATTGAAGTGACGAAATCTTTTTGGTTTGGTGTTGTTGATGGTTCGGCCAAATTGAGAAGTTTTGAAGGGATGATGTCTAATGGCTGAGTCTGTAGTTTAACAGTAATATATGATGAGCTAATGAAGAATATAGAATTAAAATTTCATGATTGATGGAAGGAGATAACAAAGATTAACTTATTGAAAGGTTATTAAAAATAAGTTGCCTGAAAATTCAGTCACAAATATTGACTTATTTAAATAGGTAAATGAACTCTAAAAATTATAAAATTTTATAGAGAACTATTTTAGGATGTTGAAAGGTTGGGATAAAAGAGCAAGTGCAATGGATAAAGAAAAATGGAGTTATAGCTAAATAGATGCAGGCTGCTCGGTGGAAAGCCCGACTGAAATTTAGGTACTCTGATTAGGCTATTTGACTATGCAAATGAACTCTAAAAATTATGAAATTATATATGGAAGTATCCTGAGATGTGAGGAAGATGCTGCAAAAATTTCAGGATAAACAAATTTAAAAAACTAGAGATATAGCCAAAGGAAGTCTGACTGCTCTTGTGATCAAAACCTTGTATACTATTAGTTAGTAATGAATTTAGCATACTTTTAAGTTATTATTTTAGTTATTATTTTTATGATTCTAGGATGAGATTAAGTATTAGAAATAAAAGAGTTCATGCCTAAAATAAAGATAAATGGTACTTGGTCAAGAATAGAGAAATTAAAGGAAAAACATGAATACTACATTCTCATGCTTAAATTTGCATCCTTATGGTAATATGTGTAGGTCTAATATGTAGTATGGAGTTAATATAAATATTAATTTCATGCTACAGCTTCTAAGAGGAGATAATTAGAAAGAGAAGTTAATAGGTAAAGGAGAGGAGCTAGGGGAGTCTTCTAGCTCATGTTAGTGCATTATATCTATAATTTATACTGTTTAAGTGATAAGTAAAATAGTTTTAAAAAATATTTTATGAAAAGTTACAAGGTAAAGAAAGCAAATGTTTATATCAAATGAACTTTTACAAGAGAAAAAGTTGACTTATTTATCAAATGTTTATATCAAATGAAATTGAATTCAAATGTGATTATTGCAATTGTGAATTGATTATAAAGAAAGCAAATGCTAAAGTTATAGTTAAATGTTTACACAAAATACTAAAGAGCTAATGTTAAATGTTTTATAATAGTTGGAAATGAATTTCAAAGTACTCATTTGAATGGAAAATGGAGGATGATTTTGAAAGAATGGATATAGAAATTTTGAACAAAATGAAATGCTGCTCATTATAACTAAGGATTAATTTATAATGGAGAAGTTTTAAGAGTCTCACAGCTAAATGCATGACATGGTTATTACCTGATATCACTTCATTTGTTGAAGTTGATATTATGACATGGTTATTACCCTGCTAATATCACTTCATTTCTTGAAGTTAATATTGTGATTGATATGGATATGCAATAAATGATATTGCAAATGATATTGTTCTCTCTTAAATGAGGTTGAGATTGTCCCTCTTCTATTGATATTCATATCACAGATTGCGGTTGAGATAGCTTTGTCTTTATGAGCTCATAAGACAGTGATGGCCTTTCGGATTGAGTCTGCATAAGGTGTGGAGACAAAACTATTGATTGATGATTGTATTGATATGCCATAATATCTTCATATAAATTGATTATTTTTGGTGAGCAAATGAATTTAATTTAGTTGATATGACTACTTGTTACTTCTATTTAACCGGTTTGTTTTCAGTAAGCAAACGATAAGAGTTGACTTATGAGAGGTAATATTGAAGTTATTTTTCACATTTAAACAACTTAAATATCCAATGGCACTATTAAGTCTTATGCTTAGCGATAGTTATTTCTATACTATCGCAGGAAGAAGGAAAGGAGTAAGTAGGAGATTGAACCTGCAGAGTGCTAAGTCCCTTCTGTAGCATATGGAAGGTGAGCTACTGAAGTAGCTATTACCTTATTGGCAAACTTATTGGAATTTTTGTATAATGTATAAGACAGAAACTGGTCACTATTATATATATATTTAGTAGACTAATGCGACTGAAAGTTATATAAGTTTATAATCACTGATATACATTATAAAGCATTCGAATGGCGTAATTACCTTTAAACTAATTTATTATTTTTAATATTAACTCTAAAGGAACAATCCAGTATGTAATCTTCTTTCTAATGGGCTTATGAGTAAGGGTTTCACCAATATATTTGAATATGTAAATGTGTAATTTATAAGAGAACTTTAGTTAAGACATTTTAAATGATGAAACATTTATGTCTTGTGTATAAAAGGAATTTATTTAGTTTGGAATTTTATAAGTATGATTTCTATGATATTTAAAATGATTTTAAAATAGCCTTAAAATTTTTACAATATATGTATTTTGAATATTAAAGTTAAGTCCATTGTAGTATGTTTATTGAGTCCTTATGTTAAATAAATGTTTAATAAGAATATTATGGGCGACATGCCATGTCTTACAGTGGGATAAGGTGTGACACCAACATTATCACACCATAGAAGAGGACATTTAAGTGAAGAAAAACCAATATCTATAATCAAGAACTGTAACCAAACAAGCTCAGTAATAGCTACCCCAACAACTCTATATTCAGCCTCTATAGAAGATTTAGTTTAGTGTGGCTTGCTTCTTGGTTGACAACTAATCAAATTGTTCCCCATAAAAAGTATAGAAGATTTAGTTTAGTGTGGCTTGCTTCTTGGTTGACCAACTAATCAAATTGTTCCCTATAAAAATAATATAGTCGGATATAGATTTACTGTAGATGGGATTAGATGCCCAATCAGCATCTACATAGGCATTCAGTGCATTATGGGATGATTTTATAATATGCAAACCATGAGTGTGAGTCCCTTTAAGATAGCGCAAGATTCTTTTAATAGTAGTCCAATGATTATCAGCAGGAGCATGAAGAAATTGAGAGACGATATGAACATCATACAACACATTGGGTTGAGTGAGAGAGAGATATTGTAACCCACCAACAATTTGCCGATATAAAGAATGATCCACTAATGGAAAACTATCACCAAGACTGAGTTTAGTTTTAACACAGACAGGGGTGCGATGCTATTTGACAGGCTTTTTCTGCAAGTGTATGAAATTGCAACCAAGTAATAAAGAGTGAGTCAAGTATCGTCCCAGGAAAACTGTACACCAAGTACCAAAATTGTGTTAATCTACTATTATTTAAATGACAATAAGGAAAATAGGTTGAAAAATAAAATAAAGTAATGAATAAGAAATCAAACAAGAATATTTGTGAAAAGAAATCAATGATTAAAGGCTACTACAGATTTTTACTTCACTTAATTCTATCCAATTTATTTTATTAGTTTGATAATCAATTTTAATTGTTTAAGTAGGGAAAGCAACCTTAAAATCACTCACAAGCTCTCCCGATGTATTGTTAGCTATTTTAACCCGGTCTAATTACCTATCTTCCAATAGCGCAATCAAACATGAATTAAATCATTAAGTTTTATGGTTTATTTAAGAATTTATAACCTAAGGTCATTAACTTATAAAAACCCCCAATGACTCAAACCTTATAGCTTCCGCATCAAGTTATTATTCCCGTGTTATTTATTACCTTTTTTATATCAAAAACACTTCTTCCGATAGTAATTAATGAAATAAATCAATCCAAGGAGAAACTCTATCTTGAAGCATCAAGTTAAATAATAAATTATACTTTGAACAAGGAAAAACAAATCCAATATTATAAATTGGAATAGAAATTAAGCTACATCAAATCTCTAGTATGAGAGTTTAGTTCGACATAGTAATCAAATAAAACTCAATTAAACTTGAAAATAATTCTATAATCAATATGAATGATGAAAAGTAAAAAAAAAGATTAAGAGTTTAGAGATAAAAACTAGTCAACAAATAGTGTGGACGGCTTCCTTGATTCCTTTCACAAAATTGAGCACTTGAAATTTTACAGAAAGAGAAAACTAAGTAGAAAATAATAGAACCAGAGATGGAATGTACAATGGATGGATCCCCCGACTGTGGCTAGTCTCTCTCTTTATATAGACTTTTTAGAATATCTTCGAATTCGTTTAGGAAAGTGAATTTTTATTAAGGAAGAAATCTTTTGGAGATAGGAAATTGTTTAGGTTTTGTATTTCTTCCTAATTAGGACTCTTTCAGCATCTAAATAAGACTTCAGCTTTAATAAGGTACATCCCATAATATCTTTATATGGGCATCACAAGCTTAATATGAAATCTCGCCCCAAGTTGAACTCTGTAGAGTAGCACAGGGGTGGTGGATAGCACGCCTTGGATGTGCTACTTGTTGAAAGTTTTTGACAACTGATCCTCTTTTACATTTTTGGCTGGTTTTCTATAAAAATCATACTGAATTCTTCAAGATTAAGTTAAATATGATTCAAGAAAGCTTTAAAGAAAATCATAAATAAAACTAAATAAAAACTAATTAAAGTAATTAAGAATACTAAAAATCCTAATAAAAACTACATAAAAATACTATAAAAATAACACCGATCAAAATTCTCCAAACTTAAACCGTTGCTTGTCCTCAAGTAACAAAATTAAAAAAAAAATACAAACTAAACAAGTTAACAAAGCTAGTTTAATATGCTCGGGAACAATTATTCACAATCTAAAATATATAAAAAATTATTAACATGAGAATAAGTCAAGTGTTTTCTATATTAATTATTTTCTTGCAAATAATTCAATTCTCAATAAAACACATTTTTTAATTTAAACAAGAGTTAATAAGGTTTTCAACACCAATAATTGTTCAATTTATGACAAATAAAATATGAATTTTTAAAAATTATTAACCCTGGATAAGATGATGATAAATATAATTTGAACATTTCCATAAACGAATGTAGTCATCCCTTCTCCACAATTGAAATGCATACAATTAGAAAGATTAAAAAGGTCTTTAATTAGGTTGTAATAGGTTTTAGGGGTATATTTAGCTAAACAAGGAAAAAGGATAAAAGGATACACAAAAAGTACAAAGAATGCATAATCTCAAGTTTTCATGACATCAAAACATTTTTTTTTTCAAAAGAGAGATTAATATGGAATAATTTACTAGCACAACATTAGAGACAATTTGGCAAGGATTATGCTTCTTAATATTAATATTTTGGTAACAACTTCCTTGCAATAATTCCCCAAACTTGAATTTTTATTACTTTTTATTTCATTGGATGATTTTTTTTCTCTAATTGCTAGCATCAATGAGTGGACTCTCTTTTTTATTTATTTATTTGTTTATGTTGTAATGTAGCTAAACCTCATAATTATACACTCTTGTACTTAGGGTAAGGATTTGAACTTGGTTTAATGGCTAGGTTAAACAAAGGTTAATGATAAAATTTCGATATAGGCTTTAAATTGGTTGCAAATGTCATATTTAACTTAGGTTGGACTAGGCTAAATATGAAGTTCAACAAAGAATGCCTAAATCATTTCTTTCTAAATATAAGCATTTGAAACTTTGCCTCAAAGGAAATTCTAATTTGTTTTAGGAATGTCAAAGTTAAATAAAATTTGATCAAAGCATAGCTATTTACCATAAAAATCACCAAAGAATCGTGTTAAGTCAAACATTAAACTTAAAGCTAAAAACAAATAGTTTCGAAAACAACTAAATTTATCACAAGTTATTAAATTATGATAATTTTCAAGCTTGTTCACAATTATTCCAACCATATTAAGCTAATGAAACAAATAAAACTAAAATTTTTCTTTTCCCAACTTAATCTACCACATTGTTCCCAATGTTTGCAAAAATAATACCACTTTTTCGAACTTATCATATATTATCAAAATAAGGTGCAAAAATAAAAATAGATTTGAAAACGCCTTACCACCATTGCATTGAAAAATACAATAATATTCATGGAAAAGATTGGATGAGATCCGGGCTAGATTCTGAAAGTGGAAGAAACTATAGAAAATAAAAATGAACAAAATATCCCACATACTGAAAATAAACTAGAACAATGTTCAAAACAAAATAAAACAACAGGAGTTGAAAATAACAAAAACACAAAAATAAAATAAAATAAAAAAGAAAAGTAAAAGAAACAGGAAGCATTTTTACTTTGCAGGTGGTGGAGGAGATTAGAGAGAGTTGGAGAGGATGTGTGACGAGGTATAGTGGGCGGTTAAGGCTTTGAAAAGAGAAGGGAAGACTTAGGGTTGGATTTGTGCGGGATTTTCAAAGTCAATCCGCCCTTGTAAAAATTGAATCTGCAACATGGCATGGGGGTGCTAGGTAGCATGGGGGTGCTAGGTAGCACGGCCTGGGGTGCAGGGTAGCATGCTTTGTCCGTGCTAGAGCCTGACTCTAAGCATAATTTTTCTCTAGAGATAGCACAGGGGTGTTGGGTAGCACACCCTGCACGTGCTAGAGCCTGACTTTAGCACTTCTAATCAGTTTTCAAGCCCTCTTGAATCCTTTCTTGACCTGGAACATGAGTGTAAAAGATCAAAATAAAAGAATGGTTTAAAGATGGAAAAAAAACTGAAAAATACAAATAAAAAAAATTGCAAAGGAAAAGCAAGAAAACTATGGGTTGCCTCCTATTAGCGTTTTGTTTAAAGTCTTTAAACTCGACTTTTGAGAAGTTCATCAAATAATGACTTTCGCCCATAGTATGTGTCAGGTAACATCACACATGGGTCTTGATTGAAAATGCCCTCAAACTTGGCTAGTTTGAGAAAATTTATCCTCGTCTTATCAACAACACTTGGATTCGAATGATGAACTTAGGGAAATAATTGTATTAGATCATGGAGAATACAACTTATTGAAGGTGGTATCATTAGAAAGAAAGGATCTTGGGTGGTGTATGTATAAAAACCATTGATGAGCTCAAATCAATTGTCTCAATTATTTTCTTATCCACCAATATTGCTTTCTGCTCGTCTTTGTTTAAACTCTCACCCAATGCCCCTTCTAGTTGTAACTCACTTTCTTCATTGTCATTAATAGTTGTGTCTGAAAATAAGAAAGCGAGAAATAAGAAAGCGAGATTTACTTCATCTTCAAAGGAGTTGTATTCTTTGCATGTAGGCTTTACTTCTTCTAAAGGTGAAATTTCCCATGAAGTTTCCTCATAATCTAACTTGCACTCATCATCTTGATATCTATTAGCCACTGGATTTGCCAATTGCCCTATTTTTACCTCCAAATTCTTCATTTTCTCTTGTTGGACCTTAAAACTCTCATGATCCTTATTCATAAATTCCATATGAGATTTAGTAAGGGCAACAATCAAATCTTTAATTTGATTCTTCTTTTTCTCTTCCTCCTCAAAATTTGGAGGGTATTGGTGACTCCAACCCTGCAGTGAAGGATCCCAATGCCAATGGTAGTCAAAATCCGTCATATCATTTGATATGTGAAATACGTCTTCATAGCTACTTTATAGAAGGTGAATACCGGTTGTCGAAAATTTACTATCTACCTAAACTTTTGTTTCTTCATCTGATCCAAAATAGAATATTTAAATGAGATATTTATCTATAAAATTATGATAAGGAAATCTCTTGAATAATTTGTTAAATCTTGCCCAAGTGACATAAAATGGCTCCGACGGTTGTTGACTAAAATATGCGACTATTTGTCGACTAAAATATGCGACTATTTGTCGATGAAATATCTCAAAATACTTCGCAAGAAATTAATGAAAATAAAAATCAATAAAAACAAAAAAAAACACTACATATAATATAAACAAATATTTAAATGAACAAACAAACAAAAAAATAAAAAATATCTAAATTAATAATAAGTTAATTGATATTGATATTGGAGATGCCAATCCCCAGCAACGGCGCCAAAAACTTGACAGGCTTTTTCGCAAGTGTATGAAATCGGAACTAAGTAATAAAGAGTGAGTAGTGTATCGTCCCACGAATATTGTAGACCAAGTACCAAAATTGTGTTACCTACTATTATTTAAACGACAATAAGGGGAATAGATTGAAAAACAAAATAAAATAATGAATAACAAATGAAACCAGAATATTTGACGAAAAGAAATCAAGGATTATAAGCTACTAGGGATTTTAACTTCACTTAATTCTATCCAATTTATTTTATTAGTTTGATAATTAATTTTAATCCCCCGATTTATTATTAGCTATTTTATCTTAGTTTAATTACCTATCCTCCAATAGCGCAATTAAACATGAATTAAATCATTAAGTTTTATAGTTTGTTTAAGAATTTATAACCTAAGGTCGTTAATTTATGAAAATCCCCAAAAGTCAAACCTTATAGCTTCCACATCAAGTTATTATTCCCATATAATTTATTATCTTTTTCATATCAAAAACCCTTCTTCTGATAGTGATTAATGAAATAAATTAATCTAGGAGAGAAACTCTGCCTGGAAGCATTAATTTCAATAATAAATTATACTTTGAACAAGGAAAAACAAATCTATTATTATAAATTGGAATAAAAATTAAGTTACATCAAATCCCTAGTATGAGAGTTTAGTTCGACATAGTAATTAAATAAAACTCAATTAAACTTGAAAATAATTCCATAATCAATATGAATGATGAAAAGTAAAAACAAAATTAAGAGTTTAGAGATAAAAACTAGTCAACAAATAGCGTGGACGGCTTCCTTGATTCTTTTCACAAACTTGAGCACTTGAAATTTTACAAAAATAGAAAACTAAGTAGAAAATAATAGAATCTGAGATGAAATATACAATGGATGGTGTGAATACCCAAATTTTAAGGCTCAAAGAGCCAGTTTTCCCGGACTGCAAACAGTCCGGCCGGACCGAAGGCCATTCGGAAAGTTCACCGAAAGTATGCCAATATGTTACTTGAAACGTCCCGAAAATTACGAGGATCGCAGAACTGGTCCCGAAATATTTTTTGGAGGTCCGGAACTCCCGGAAAAGCCTCCGGAATGAAAAATTAGCAAACCCGCCGGCCACAGCGGTGGATGCCGCCAGACACGGCGGCAGCGGCCGCCAGCCACGGCAGCAGCAGCCGCCCTCCAGTCTAAATTTTGCCTATAAATATTGTCCCCGGCACTCTGTTTTGAGGCACTCAGTCTGTGTTGACGGACGCTCCTTCTCCCCTACGCTCCTTGCGATTCTTTACTGCTTTTTTGCATTTAGCATAGGCTTTTATTATTTTGTTGGTTTGATACTTGGTCACTTAAATTAAATAAATCCTAAATTAATATTCCCCAAACGAGGAGCTTAATTTGGAGTTTTCAAGCTGAAGCTAAGAAGCGGCAGTCGATTAAATCAGGTACATAAACGAAACTCTGCCTATTTAATTTTAGCACTTCATGCATATTTCTCTTCTACTCCTAATTCTACAACTGCATAAATGCATTCACGTCATTAATTTGGCAAAATAAAACTGCCTTAATTAAATATGATTAAGCTTAAATGCCCGGTTAATTAATAATCGTAGTATTAAAAGCCTAAATCCGACAATATTGGCTAAAGCCTAGTCAATTAATGACTATGGTATAATCGCCTTTATTTCGAACAGTCCGGCTTAAGTCCAATTAATCAATAATTGTGGCTAAAAGGCCTTAATAAAACACGTTTTTCTTTGGCAATAAATTGCCTACATTGCAAATCAATTGATCTCTTTCGGCAAACAAATTGCCTATAAGTAGATTAATCTTTTTTAAGCGACAAATCGCTTAAATCGAAATTTTGGCTAAAAAGCCTTAAATCAACACTTTTGGCAAATAAATTGCCTCAAATCAATCAATTTTGGCAACAATCGCCCAATCAATTTTTGGCAATAAATTGCCTAAATCAACTCATTTTGGCTTTAAAGCCTTCAAATAATCAATTTTGGCGACAATCGCCTAAATCACATCAATTTTTGGCAATAAATTGCCTAAATCAATCTTTTTGGCTAAAAGCCTTAAATCAACAATTTTGGCAACAAATGCCTAAATCAAATCAATCAATCTTTGGCAAAATGCCTAAACAAAATGCACAAAGCATACACATACTCATGCATTAAGCATACCTATTCAAAGCCCTTTCAAAAAAGGCCTATCGAACTACGTTGACTTTGATCTTCCATTCAAACGGAAGTACGTAGGCACGTTTGGGATTTAACCCCGAGCGGCAAGTCGAAACCACATAAACATTTCAATTGGTCTAATTACTTCAATTACCTTGCAAAGCATTCATTCACTTAGGTTGGTTAATCAGCATGACATAGTCTCGGGATCCACCTCGGGTTCGTAGATTGTGCCTTAAACATTGGGATAATTAATCTAGTAATTAGGTTAATTAAAATTGGAGTCAACTTAGGGATTTTTCCTAGTTTACCCTAAAATAATTAAACAAGGTGGCGACTCATACATTCACGTGCATTTCTGCCCTTAGTCATATGCATTCATATGCTTGATATTTGGGGTAGGGGTTCACAGTTTGGCGACTCTGCTGGGGACAATATTTATGTAATCATTTTGCATAAAGTGGACTACGATTGTTGTGTAAACTAACCTGCCCTTCTTTAGGGCATTATTTTACTATGCTTTATTTTGCAGGGTACCCTAACATGAATAAAGTATTCTTTCTTTAAGAATACGAGATGAGGAAATTTGGACTCAATTTGTACAATTTAATTAAAACATTTTAACTTGTTAATTTATTTGCACGATTGAGAATCCTTTTCTCCATTGCATAAAAAATGAATTTCTTCTCTCTCTGTTCAAATTTCTGAGTCTGGATAGCAAGCTGCGCTGATCGGCAGGTCTCTTTGATTATGTCGACGGACAGCCAAAGCGTCCTCCCTGTTACCGCAAACCATCCCTAATCCTTTTGGGGATGGCCCATGAGTATGCGTACCGTTGGACCCACGCGAAACTCTTTGTTTCACATGTGGTTAGGTATATCCATGCTCAAGGTTCGAGGGTCCCTTAATAAGCCAATTCTCTATTTGTGTCATAGCCTATAGAACCTATCCTTTAGGACTGTATGCACCCAATGATGTGAATCATATCATAAACGGATTATGACGTGATGTTGTGTGCATTCATGACATATCATCACATTAAGAAGAACATGAAATATCCTGTTTAGTCATGCACAGTTGGACAAAGAGTCGATCTACCTCACATCACTACCCTGATACATGAAACACCGTACCCTAATCCAGCTACCTTTATCCTATCAGGTACCCGTTGTTCGAGTGCCTATCCAAGTTCCAGTCACACCTACAGTGCTATCACCAACCTCACCAGCTTCACCAATCTCACCAGTTTCACCAACTTCACCAACTCCAACTGCACCAATGACATCACTCACTGACATCCAAAACCTCATTGAACAACTGGAGGCCAGAATGGAGGCCAGAATGAATGAGGCATTGGCTGCCCAAAGGACTGCCCTGATAGCTGAACTAGGTGGTGGTAATGGAAATGGGGCTTCCGCTGGGGGAAGTGGACCTGCTACCTCCAATCAGGGTCCTGCTGCTGAACCAACAAACCCTACCCTTAACCTGGATGACATGCCCTCCAGAACTGCTTCTGAGCTGGAAGCTCAGAAAATGAGAGAGAAACTAGAACTCCTGGAAAGGTCTATTACTGCCCTTAAGACACACAAGGAAGTAGTGGACATGGACTCCTTGTCCTTGTTCCCCGAAGCAAGACTTCCTACAAAATTCAAAATGCCTAACATGGACAAGTTTGATGGAACCACTTGTCCCAAGACGCACCTGAAAATGTATGTGGGTGCCCTTAACCCGTTTGGATTGAGCAGCGAGCTCCTTGCTTAGTTGTCCCAACAATCCCTGACTGGTGCTGCTTTGAGGTGGTTTGTCAGTCTGGACCGGTCTAAGATGAAAACCTGGGAAGATATCTGCAATGCGTTTAATACGCAATACCATTATAACATGGAGGTTGATGTTACTCGGAGGGAACTAGAAACCACCAAACAGAAAAACAACGAACCCTTTTCCTCATTCCTTACGAGGTGGAGGGCCAAAGCCGCCCAAATGATTAACCGGCCTTCTGAGCAAGAACAGGTGGACATAATTATAAAGAACCTGCAGCTTGTCTACCAACAACAACTACAAACCCAGTACCTACTAACGTTCCAGTCGCTCATTGCCACTGCTACGAAGGTAGAAGATTTAATTCAAATGGGGCAACTGAAAGAAGACTCGGGAACCTCCAAATACAAGAAACCTAGCCAAGCTAGCAAAGTCCACGAAGTGGCAAGCATCACCCCCCATGAATTCTTTACGCGTGGGAAATATGAGAAATGGCAATCAGTCGAGAAGAACATATACTGATCTCGGGATGCCAATCCTTTTGGTATTCCGAGAGGCTGTCAAGGCAAATTACATTAAGCCTTTGGAAGCCAGGCCACCACCCAACCCATTACCAAGGAACTACAGAACCGAAGAATACTGTGAGTACCATCAGGGTAGTGGGCACAAGACTGAAGCGTGCTAGACGCTTAAGAACCGCATCCAAGACCTGGTGGACAACGGTTCAATTATTCCAAGGAGTAAGCCAAACATTAGTACTAATCCCTTACCAAATCACGGGGTAACTGCTATTGTTGCTGACCAGGAATTGATCGATCCTTTCGAGCTATTCCTAGAAATGAATGAAATCTGTGTCTTGGATCTGAATGACCTAACTGAAGAGGTTGATGCTATAACCAGGAGCAGAAGATAATATGAACCACTAGTCCTGGACAAAGTCCAAAATAACCCCTACCAGAGGGCAGATGAGCCAAAGGAAGACCCGGTACTCTCACAGTTGAAGAAGACCCAGGCTAAAATGTCAATCTGGGAACTTCTGGCATCATCCTTTCCTCATCGCCAAGCTCTTTGCAAGGCTTTGAGTCAACTACAAACATCGGTGGAGGTTAGCCCCGAAGTGCTGATATCCACCCTCACCCAATCATCAAAGATGCAAAGCATCGGGTTTTCTGATGATGACTTACCCAAGGAGGGAGGCAGTCACAACAATGCCCTTTATGTCACTGTTCAGACCAGAGATAAAACTGTGCCCATGGTTCTCATTGATAATGGGTCAGCACTGAACGTCTGCCCACTAAGGGTAGCCAGCTGTCTAGGGTTGGAAGAAACAGATTTCATTCCATCAGACCAGATAGTGAAAGCATATGACAGCACCCGGAGGGAAATATTGGGGGTTGCTACCTTAAAATTAGCAATTGGGCCAGCTGTGATGGAGGTCCCGTTCCAAGTAATTGATGTGCCAACTAGCTTCAACCTACTTCTGGGTCGACCATGGATACATCATACTAAGGCGGTGCCCTCTTCCCTGCACCAAAAGGTCAAGTTTCCTTATGAGGATAAGGTCATCACTATTCAAGGGGATGACTACAACCAGCTCAAGAAACTAAAGGGCCAGCCTCTCTTTGAGGTCAACCCTGAAACTGCCAATTTGCCCCTCTCGGGATTTCAATATGACACTATGCAGTTCATAGAAGGAAAGATTGCAAACTCTCGAATTCTCATTGATTTCGGGACGGTGCAAATAAACTGCATAGTGCCTTTAATGCTGAAGATGTCCTATCTGCCGGGAATGATTATGGCAAGGTCCGGAAAGACCTACCCCACACTGCAAGCCTGGGAGTGTCCGGTGAATGAAGGGACCTTTGGATTGGGTTATGAGCCCACTGATGAAGACCGTACTAAGAGGACCAGGAGAGGAAGGAAGGAGAGTATACAAATGCGGCCTTACCTTTTGACTTTGAATGGTTACTTCTGCAAACCAGGAGAAACGATTCCTTATCGTGGCTTCCAAGAACCATTTCGCTGCCCGACTGCTAAGAAGATGTTGCCTGGTTTAGAGATATTTTTTGATGTCTGGGGCAACAAGCCCAAAACAATAACTGAACTAGAAGTGGAAGACTTCATGCAGGCCAGTCTCTTTGACGAGGTTGCAGTCATTACAGGAAGTGATGGGAATCAAGACCTGCTGAGCCTGATCAAGCCATACGAAGGGCTTCTCACCAACTGGTACGCCAAGGATGAGCGCGCTGCTGATAAACCCCCTCCCGAGTCAAACCTAGAGTCTGTAATCAAGTCCTGTACTGAGTCTGAGTCTGACCCCGAGTCTGAAACCGAGTCAGAGTCCAGTTCCAGTTCTGAGTCGTCTGTGTCGGATTTAGAAAATCCAGATTTCAAATTTGATGTAATTTTTGAGGATGATTCCGTCATAATCAATAAAGGCTTGCAAATCATTGACTACCCCGCGTGTCTATCTTTCCAAGCATTTCCAAGCAAAAATAATGAAAAAGAAATAAACGAAATAAAAAACGAAAAAGAAAAAATAATAATTGGCAAAGAAGAAAATGAACATACATACATTGCATCTGACTGTGTGAACAGGGAACAGGTCAGTGAATGTTTGAAGAAGTTTGCCGATTGTTTCATGTGGAGGGCAAGTGACATCACAGGAATTGACCCGACAATAGCGGTGCACAAGATTCCAGTATACCCTGAGGCTAAGCCAGTAAAACAGAAGCTAAGAAGGCTGAAAACAGAATGGTCCTTGAAAATCAAGGAGGAAGTAGCCAAGCAATTGGAGAATAAGTTCATAGAACCCATTGCCTACCCGACATGGAAATCGGGATCAGCCTCAATCCAGCTCTATAGACGGGCATTCATCGCCCCCACTTCGACCTATAAAAGATGCAAATGTGTTAATAAATCGTTTTTATTTAGCATATTCAAGAATCACTAAGCACATACCTGCTCCAGAGTGCAAGTATCAAAAAAGGCTCTCAGATCCCTCAGCGATTTCTTACGCCGAACGGTATGAAGGTTTGATCGGTACCATCTCCAAACCGAAGGCACCAGCCCTAATCCAAGATCAGTATGAATCAGTTCTGGGCGAGTGTAAGGAAAGTACTCAAATGCCCAAGTCTGCAAAACAGAAACAAGAATTAGTGAGAAAAAAAATCAAGATAAACGGAAAAACCCAGAAAGGAAGAATGTTCTTTACATTACCTCCCAGAAGTAGTAGGTCCCGCTGAGTTTACAGTGGCCTCGACTCAGATCACACATGTCATCGTACATGCGGCTCAGAATAGCACCGGCCCAGTCATACTCCTCCCAATGGGCCAGATTTTCCAAACTCTTCAAGATAGAAGGATTAAACTTCTCTTTCCTGTTGGACCAGAAGGTCGAAGCAAACAACAGCAACAAAGTGAATCTGGCCACCTGGGTAGCCGTCAGCTCTCCCCGCCTGTATCTAGCATAGATGTCAGGGGCCTGGAGGGATAACCAGCGTCTAGAAACGCTCAAAATGGGAGTAGCAGAGCCTGGCCCGACAATCCGAGGCAGGTCTATCCCAATCAGCTCCACCATCCGGTCAGGGGAGATCTCTGTCCTCCAGTCATCATATAGCTCGATCGGCCGAATGCCAAAAGGGATCCCGGAGATCACAGAAAAGTCCGCAGGGGTCATTGTCAACTCGCCCCAAGAAAAGTGGAAAGTATTGGTGGTGTCCCACCATCTCTCGGCCAAGGCGCCCAGTAACTCCTTGTGGCTGCTCCAACCCATGTCAAAATGCCTCAGGTAGCCCAGATAAGACGGACTGATAATCGCTCCAACTGGGTTATGGTGATCGAATATCTCGATCGGAATTTCGGCCACAGAACTCTCACCCACATCCAATTTAATACGGGGGTCCTAAAAGGTAAAGCAATCTAAGAGTTATTCCTCGGTTCCTTACTAAGGATAATATCTTATTAGTTCTACCCTAGCATGCATACTAATAAAACAGTAAGTGCCAAAAAAAAAAAAATTCACATCCCTAGCATGCATACTAATAAAACAGTAAGTGCCAAAAAAAAATTCTCATTTTGGCCACAGAGGCCCAAAAATCCACAGTTTGGCCACAAAGGCCCAAAAATCCACATTTTGGCCTCTAAGGCCCAAGAAATAATAAAACAAACCAAAGTGAAAGGGAGCTTACCTGGGCATAGATGCCAGTTACGGAGGCGTGAGTGTCAGCGTTCGCCGTAACATTGACCTCCTCGAGGGAAATCCCCAGAGACTCCAGAAAATCCTCGTCGCTGCTGTGGCTCGGAGAAGTCATGATGAGGAAGTTGAGAGGATTTGAGAGAACTCTTTGTTTTGGAGAGTTTAGAATGAATGAAAAGTGAGAATTTCAAGCTATTTATAAGCAAATAGCCAAAAGGCGGGTCTTCTGGACGCGTCCGATTTTCGCCTTCAAAATTTGTGTTTCAGACAACCACCGACTCCCATAAATCATTTTTTATGGTTGCCGGTGGGGGGCAACTGTGAATACCCAAATTTTAAGGCTCAAAGAGCCAGTTTTCCCAGACTGCAAACAGTCCGGCCGGACCGGAGGCCATTCGGAAAGTTCACTGAAAGTATGCCAATATGGTACTTGAAACGTCTGGAAAATTACGAGGATCGCAGAACTGGTCCCGGAATATTTTTTGGAGGTCCGGAACTCCCGGAAAAGCCTCCGGAATGAAAAATTAGCAAACCCGCTGGCCCCGGCGGCTCAGCCCGCCGGACACGGCGTCTCAGGCCGCCGGTCACGGCGGTTCCGGCCGCCGACCTAAGCGGCAGCGGCCGCCGGCCACGGCAGCAACAGCCGCCCTCCAGTCCGAATTTTGCCTATAAATATTGTCCCCGACACTCCATTTTGAGGCACTCAGTCTGTGTTGACGGACGCTCTTTCTCCCCTACGCTCCTTGCGATTCTTTACTGCTTTTTTGCATTTAGCATAGGCTTTTATTATTTTGTTGTTGTGATACTTGGTCACTTAAATTAAATAAATCCTAAATTAATATTCCCCGAACGAGGAGCTTAATTTGGAGTTTTCAAGCTGAAGCTAAAAAGCGGCCGTCGATTAAATCAGGTACATAAACGAAACTCTGCCTATTTAATTTTAGCACTTCATGCATATTTCTCTTCTACTCCTAATTCTACAACTGCATAAATGCATTCACGTCATTAATTTGGCAAAATAAAACTGCCTTAATTAAATATGATTAAGCTTAAATGCCCGGTTAATTAATAATCGTGGTATTAAAAGCCTAAATCCAACAATATTGGCTAAAGCCTAGTCAATTAATGACTATGGTATAATCGCCTTTATTTCGAACAGTCTGGCTTAAGTCCAATTAATTAATAGTTGTGGCTAAAAGGCCTTAATAAAACACGTTTTTCTTTGGCAATAAATTGCCTACATTGCAAATCAATTGATCTCTTTCGGCAAACAAATTGCCTATAAGTAGATTAATCTTTTTTAAGCGACAAATCGCTTAAATCGAAATTTTGGCTAAAAAGCCTTAAATCAACACTTTTGGCAAATAAATTACCTCAAATCAATCAATTTTGGCGACAATCGCCCAATCAATTTTTGGCAATAAATTGCCTAAATCAACTCATTTTGGCTTTAAAGCCTTCAAATAATCAATTTTGGCGACAATCGCCTAAATCACATCAATTTTTGGCAATAAATTGCCTAAATCAATCTTTTTGGCTAAAAGCCTTAAATCAACAATTTTGGCAACAAATGCCTAAATCAAATCAATCAATCTTTGGCAAAATGCCTAAACAAAATGCACAAAGCATACACACACTCATGCATTAAGCATACCCATTCAAAGCCCTTTCAAAAAAGGCCTATCGAACTACGTTGACTTTGAACTTCCATTCAAATGGAAGTACGTAGGCACGTTTGGGATTTAAACCCGAGCGGCAAGTCGAAACCACATAAACATTTCAATTGGTCCAATTACTTCAATTACCTTGCAAAGCATTCATTCACTTAGGTTGGTTAATCAGCATGACATAGTCTCGGGATCCACCTCGGGTTCGTAGATTGTGCCTTAAACATTGGGATAATTAATCTAGTAATTAGGTTAATTAAAATTGGAGTCAACTTAGGGTTTTTTCCTAGTTTACCCTAAAATAATTAAATAAGGTGGCGACTCATACATTCACGTGCATTTCTGCCCTTAGTCATTTGCATTCATATGCTTGATATTTGGGGTAGGGGTTCACAGATGGATCCCCCGACTGTGGCTAGGCTCTCTCTTTTTATAGACTTTTTGGAATTTCGTCGAATTCATTTAGGAAAGTGAATCTCTATTGAGGAAGAAATCTTTTGGAGATAGGAAACTGTTTAGGTTTTGTTTTTCTTATCAATTAGGACTCTCCCCGTGTCTAAATAGGACTCCAACTATAATAAGGTACATCCCACAATATCTTTATGTGGGCAGCACGAGCTTAATATGAAATCTCAGCCCAAGTTAAACTCTTTAAAGTAGCACGAGGGTGCTAGGTAGCACGCCTTGGGTATGCTACTTACTAGAAGTCTTTGACAATTGATCCTCTAGCATATTTGGCTATTTTTCTATAAAAATCCTACTAAATTCCTTAAGATCAAGTGAAATATCATTCAAGGAAGCTTTAAATAAAATCATAAATAAAACTAAATAAAAACTAATTAAAGTAATTAAAAATACTAAAATCCTAATAAAAACTATATTAAAAATACTATAAAAATAACACCTATCACTATTACACTCAACCATATTAGCCTTGGTTAAAAGATCAGTAATATACTTACTTTGGGTAGGTACAGGACCAGTAGATAAGTGATGTACCACAACACCAAGGAAGTAATCCAAAGGCCCTAAATCTTTAATTGAAATTTGTTGCTACAAAGATTGAATAACTTGTCGAACGATAATCAATATTGCTAGTAAGAATTATATTGTCAACGTAGACGAGATAAATAACATATTTTGTTTCGATTTTGCAAAAGAATAATGTTTGATTTGCAGAAGAAGATTTAAAATTCAACTCCAAAAGTGCCTATTTTAATTTATAAAACCATTGCCATAGAGCTTGCTGCAAACCATATAAGGAACAATTGAGATTGCACACATAATCGGGTTTCTCAACATCAATAAACCCATTAGGTTGTTGCATATATACTTTTTCATCAAGATCACTATGGAGGAATGCGTTAGACAAATCAAGTTGCCTAGTGAACGAATTATTTGAGACTACTAGAGAAAGTATAGATCTCAAGGTAGTGGGTTTAAGAATCGAAGAAATTGTGTCATGAAAGTCAATCCCATATTGTTGGTGGTACCCTTAGCAACTAGCTGAGCCTTATAGGGATCAATTTAACCACCCGATTTTTATTTTATCCGAAAAACCCATTTACAACCCACAACATTATGAGCTTCTGTTCGTGGTACAAGGACAAAGTATTTGCATTCATGAGATGGCCTCACACCACTTTGCATCCGGTGTAACTTTTGAGTAACAAGTGGGAACAAGTGGTAGAGTAGAAGTGGTATTGAAGACTTTTGGCTTAAGATGACCAGTCTTGCTCCTAGTAGTCATCGGGTGCACATTTTGAGAGGAACATTGTTGTGTAGCTGTGAGCCTCCTTTCAAGCGCCATGGGAAAGATATGAAGGACGGAGTCAATCCAAACGGGCCCATTTGTCGGTGCGTCACGAAAACTGGAGGAACTCCTTATGGTTTCTTTTTGTTTGTTTAGATTGATTGTGGCTCAGTTTAACTCTTAAGTGTGTTGGGTTGGCTCTTTGGAGTGCTTTGACAGGCGTGTGGTGTGTTAGAGTCACCACCTTTTTTTTTTTTTTTTTTTGTTTTTGAGGAAAGATTAAGGAAAAAACCCCATGATAGACCCATTCTCAGTTTTCATTTTGGATAAAGTGCACTAGCCTCGAATAATTGGGTTCACGGACTAGGTGTTAGCTTCTATTGAAATGAATCAACAGTTTGGATCATAATTAAATCAGTGTTTTGCATGAATGTCAGTTTATCAATGCATGAGGATACTAATAATGCATGGTAATATCATAAATATAGTGCATTAAAATTACATAAAGGTGTTTAATTCAGAGGGGAGCCCGACTCTAGCCTTATTTATCGAGGATTCTAGGTTGTGCGACACCATCGAGGTTAGAGACTGGTCGTCGGGCAGCCATACCTAAGGTGCCAGACCTGTTATCCAAGTACAGGCTGCGGGTGAGATACGTCCCTGACCACCGTCCGGTCTATCCCCAGGGCGTGCCAGTATATGCATAGATACACCTCCCTCCCTCACTCTCTCTCTCTCTCTCTCTCTCTCTCTCTCTCTCTCTCTCTTTAATGACTTTGAAATTTTATTTACTGCGCAGCCTCCTCCAGGTCGGTGCGAGGGGACGACATTTCTGGTGGGTCAGCTTCGCGGGGTGCTAACTAAGGCCCTGACCCTAGAGAACTTCCTAGAGGACCAAGTTAGGATACTGCGAGATGATCTTAGATGCCGTTAAGGTCATGGGTCCTTGCTTTTATCCGTTTTTGTCGTCTTCTAGGATAGGCCATTGATTTAAGTTTGAACAGTCTAGGGACTTACTTCATGGCGCTTTTTGGGTGGATGCTGCTCTGACAGTAGCATCTTCCTTTGTAAATCCTTGGCTATATTATTAATGAAAACATCGGGTATTTGCTTTTGCAAGTCTGCTTTACTTATTTTGTCTGTCTACACTGGATGCTTAGTTCATAGTTGAACTGGTTATCTGTTCTGAGTGAGTTTATGTTAAATGCCTATTTTTGATTTTGCACTGATTGCCTGTCTTGAATTTTCACTGATTTTTCTAATTTTGGCACTAATTGCCCTGTTTATACTGAACTGTATTGGAAGTTGCGCTAATCGCCTGTCTCGAGTGAATTTGCACTGATTATCTGATACACTGATTGTTGGGTGGAAAAATGCACTGATTTCCTATTTTATACTGAATTAAGTTGGATGTACATTGAATTGCATTGGAACTTACACTGACTGCCTATTTTGAGTTTGCACTAACTACCTGTTCTAAGTTTTCTGATTTTGGCACTGTTCGCTCTGTTTATACTGAGTATGCACTGACTACTTGTTTTTCGAGCTTTGCACTGACTGCCTATCTTGAGTTTTGCACTGGCTACCCGTCATAGGTGGGATTGCACTGAATGCCTATTTATTGAGTTTTGCACTGAATGCCTATTTATTGTGTTTTGCACTGAATGCCGGTTTCTTTTTCTTTAACTCCACTCTAAAAGTCATGGTTAGTTGAACAAAATATTTGTGCATGATGAATGAATGCCACTTTTATTTATTTGGCTTAACTCCTAGGAGAGTGTTTTTAGAGAATTCAGGTCCAATTTGCCAAATTATTTTTGAAAATCTTGTAGTCTGAAAATACCAGCTTTTGAGTAAAATGATCAATTTTTCTAGAAAATTGCCTCTTCTTCTCTCTTTTCTCTTTTTTTCTTTTTTAGAGAGAGAAATTGGTACCGAGATACCCTGCATCTGCACCAAAGTCCCTCAAATTGGTATCATTTTGATATCCATTGTAGGGTCAAATCGATATCAAATTCGGTATCGTCGATACAGATTTTGGATATATTAGTGCTGGCGCGCCCCAGAGGCAGGTAGTTGGAGCCTTAATGGCCTAAAAACAGTGTCGTTTTGTGCCCCGGAGCCCGTTTTTTTTTATTTTTAAGCACTCTACCCAAAAATGGAGCCATTTATCAATTATGGCATGCAAAAAAGGACAAGAGGTTGGCAAAGGTTGAAAAGATTAATTTAAGCCTATATGGTATGGCTTCTTTAGTGACTCTGAGAGGCTTGCCGACTAACTGGGCTTTTTTAGATGCATATCTTCACCTATGGGATCTATAAGCTCATGTGTTTCAATTTGTCATGCATAACAAGGAGATGTGCTCGACATATGAGGAGTTTGTAACTCTATTGGGCAGTGATTCTAAGAGGGCTCCAGTAGCTGCACCGATAGGGACCAGGTTTTTTAGGAGCTTCACGAGGATGTTGGGCTTGTTTGTGGTAGAGGCTATGGAGTTGGTGGTGGACGACCAGATTGATTTGACCAGGCTTATTGAGTGATATTTGGATATGCTCGACTTTGTGGATCTAGAGCATCAGAGGTTCAAGACTCGAGCCCTAGTCTTTTGTTTGGTGAGCACCTGCATACTGACTTGTTCAGTCGGCTGGGGGACCTAAGGGTGGTTGATTTGGTTCTTCAAATGGAGCGGAGAACCGAGATAGCAAGCATGGCTTTGGAAAAGATAATCTTGAGCCTCGATCGAGCTTATAGCACTACAAAAAAAATGCTCAATTGCGACCGATTTTTGCGACCGACTTATTTGGGTCGCAATTTTGCGACCGATTTGCGACGTATAATCCATCGGTCGCAAATTTTGGCGCTGAAAATTCCCGCGAGAATGGTTAATGATTTGCGACCTGTGTACTACGGATTTGCGACCGATTTTGCGATCGATTTGCGACTAAGTGTTTTTCTGTCGCAAAATTTCGCGCGTAAAAAATGGGGCAAAGTTCTGAGACCGATTGGAGACTAAATTGCGACTGATTTTTTGCGACCGATATATTTAGTCGCAAACAGGTCGCCAATTTTGAGCCTAGTCAAATGACGTCGGCTCATTAAAAATTGCGACCGATGGTTATAAAATTTGCGACCGATGTGTCGGTCACAAAAATTAGGGCTTTAAACGCCGCGCCCTCTCTTTTTTCTTTCTTCTTCTTTCTCTCTTCTCCTTCTCCTCTCCTCTCCTCCGTCCGCAGCGCCGCTCCAGCCCTTCCTGACACTGTTCCAGCCCGCCTGACGCCGCCAGCCCCACTCCCTTTACACTTCGGTCACTCTGTTTCGAAACAATCTGAGGTTAGTTTTATTTTGCGATTAATTTTTCCAATTTTTTTTTTTCGATTTTATTTGTTTTTATTATATTAAGTTATGGTTGATTTTGTATATAGAGTTGCGATTAGAATTTTTTTAGGATAGTGTTATTATTATTATTATTATTATTATTATTATTATTATTATTATTAGTATTATTGTTGTTGTTGTTATTATTATTATTATTATTATTATTATTATTATTATTATTATTGTGATTGTTATTATTATTATTATTATTATTGTTATTATTATTATTATTACTACTGTTCTTATTATTATTATTATTATTATTATTATTATTAGTATTAGTATTATTAGTATTATTGTTGTTGTTATTAATATTATTATTAATGTTATTATTATTATTATTATTGTGATTGTTATTATTATTATTATTATTAGTATTATTGTTATTGTTATTGTTGTTGTTATTATTATTATTAGTATTATTGTTACCTTAAGCGATTGTGATTGACAATTCTGGCAATTAATCTACTAGCATGCGTTTGTTTGCCGAATAAAATTAAGAGAAAAATAGCAATTAAAGATATGAATTATTGAAAACATTGGAATCAAGTGCATTTGACCGTATTATTTCTCTGAAAATTTAATATAAATCATTTTACACAATGAATGATATCAAAATATTAAATATCCATTCAATTTTTGTTATTTTTTACTGTTTATATCTTTTTTTAACTAATAAAAAAAAATAGCTAATTTTGATTTTCAGGTGGGAACTTCCAGTTAAACGCACTTAATTGTACCAAAATACTATTTCACGCTTAATTATAAATATTTTCCATTTGTACATCTAAGTAGAAAAAAAAAAAAAGAAAATTCAGACATCATCAATATAATAACTGTATATTCTACAGTAGACCAAGAGAAAGTGATTTGATTTTAATGGCCCAGCTACTATAATTAACTTGATCCATTTTGAGGCCCAGCCCACAAAAACTTCCTTTTTCCTTTTCTTCTTATCTCTAGATCCGGCACTACGTCAACCCATAAAAATTGTACACAAATAAAATTTGCAAGTTGGATTCAAAGCTCTTATAAGGTTGAATGAGGGCAGAAATTTAAATTCAACTGCAAGTTTTTACTTTATGAAGAAAATTAAAAGTTGGTCAATGTCAAATCTTCAAAAAATTTCATATTTTGAAAGTTTATATATGGTCTATGAACAAATATAGTCTTTTTTTTTTTTTTTTTTTTTTTTGTAATTGGAAATTGAATATTCCATTTAAAGAGATATTTTAAAAATTTGGCCTAATATAGGGGAGAAGGTTGAGGTTGAGAATACACATGATTGCAAAAGGTCCCAAACAAACTAAACAAGTAAAAAGCAAAAGGTCCCAAATTCTACCGTTGGAGAAATAACAAAAATGATAGCAATTGATTGAGACTTAACTTACTAAGGCAACAATCCAAAATTAAACCACGTGTTTCTGACTTATGTTCTTTAATCACTCTTCAAAAATACAGATATTTACAATCAATTAATAACTAAGAAAAATTAAATTGAAATCACATCCATTCCCCTCATCTTAAATAAAAATAATTACCAACTGTACAACCACCAGAAATTCAACGAGTTTGAAGGATGAATTTTTTTAACTACTTCACCAACTCGGAAGCGAATTTATTACAAAATTAACTGCTTTGATAGCTACTTTAGTAGACCATTTCAAAGTCTGCAACCACTTCGTTCAAGTTTCAAAGTCTGCTTTGATAGAATATAATATAGATTTATTGTTTGAATTGTTAAATATTTATGTATTTGAATTTAAACAAAATCTATAATAAGTTTCAAAGGTTTAGATGTAATGGATTTCAAACTACTTAAAGCAAGTGTCATTTCAAATATACAGATTATAAATATTATGGGATTGAAAATGAAAGCAATTTTCTTTTTATTATATAATATTTTACATTTTATTCAAGTTAATCGAAAAAGAAATATAAAAGAAATATGCAAATGCGATGTGTACTTAAGAGTTTTCAGTTTTCAATATATACTCCAAACTACAAAAACTAATTGTAAATATCTTAAGATCCACTACAAAAAAAACGCTAAATTGCGACCGATTTTTGCGACCGACAGATATCGGTCGCAAATTTGCGACAGATTTACTACAGAAGAAAAAACCGTCGCAAATTTTAGCGCTAAAAATTCCCGCGATCTTGTTTCTCAGTTTGTGACTGAGTTGCGACGGATTTGCGACCGATTTTGCGACCGATTTTGCGGCTAAGGTTTATCGGTCGCAAAATTTAGCGGTTCAAAATTTGGAATGATTTTTGCGACCGATGTGCGACTTATTTGAGACCGATTTTTTGCGACCGATTTATTTGGTCGCAAATCGGTCGCAAATTGGACTGCATGTAAAACGATGTCGCAGGTTTAAAAATTGCGACCGATTTGCGACCGACTTGTCGGTCGCAATTATTAGGGCTTTAAACGCCAGACGCCCTCCTCCTTCTTTCTTCTTCTTTCTTTCTTCTCCTCTCCTCCTCTCCTCTCCTCTGTTTGCAGGCCGCTCCAGCCCCTCCTGACGCCACTCCAGCCCGCCTGACGCCGCTGCCGCCCCTCCTGACGCCGTTCCAGCCCCTCCGGTTGCTCCACCCGTCTTCTTGGACATTTTTCCAGGTATTTTGCGATTTTTCGATTTTTTTTTTCATTTTTTTTATTTTTTTTATTTGCGATTTATGTGTATTTGGGCATAATTATTTGTCTATAAATACTTTGTTTGAACCTAAATTTAGGGTGAGTAAACTTGCAAAAAAAAAAAATGATAAAACTGCACTGAACCGATGTAGTTTGATTTTTCAGTCTTTGGTTTCGATACATTTTCTTTTTAATTTGAAGAAAATTTTAGTTTTTCAATTTGGTTCGATTTAGAAAAAAAAAAATGATTAATTAACTGAAGGCATACAGCAACTATCCTTTTGTCCTTGAATTTGGTCCTTTCTTGATTTATTCCACCAGCAGGTCGATCGTTTCAGCTTGTTGAAATTAAGTGATTATTGAGGAGCCAAACTGAACTAAAATGATTATTGAAATTAAGTGAAAAATCTGGCACCTATAGATGCAATTTTCCTGGATTAGTGTACTCAAGCAATTAACTATCCTTTTAATTTGAACTTAGATTGTCAGATTTTGGTAAATATTAAGATGAAAAAAAGAGACTGGATATTCTGATAATTGAACCAAATTGAACCAAAAAATGCAATCGGTTTGGCCCAGTTTTTATTCCAAAACGGTTTAAATCAATTATAGAAAATATATACTTCAATTAATCTGCTAACAAATGGTTAAATGCTAATAATAATTGTCCAGCGAATCTAAAAATTGTAATTAGTGGGAACAATATATACATAAAAATAATAATTCATTAATAGTGTAAAAAATAAAATTTATTAGAGTAAATATAAATTAAAATAATTATATGCAAAATTAAACGTAAGAAATCATAAATTAAATTGTAAAAACAAGTAAGGGCAAGTCACTTTACTTTGTAAAAATATGTAAAAATCATTATCCCATTGTAAATTTACTCATACTCAATTATTATAATCATAACCCCGATTAAAATAATTAATATATTAGCAACTTTCAATAGAAAAAAAAAAAAAACATATCAAAATACACCATACCTAATAGTAATAAGCTTAAAAATCTCACTTTTACCATGTGTCATAAGAAATCGAATATAATCTAATGTTATGAAATTCATTTAAATCTAACGAACTTAAAAAAATTTTGAATCGAAATAAAAATCGCATAAATAAATGTAATATATTAATTAATTAAAACTTTAAAATAAATCTAATACCCAAATACATATCTAATAAATGAATGTAATACTAAATGATACCATTGAAGAACACATATCCAAACACCTAATAATAATAGGGCTTAAAATCTAAAAATCTCATTTTTGACCTTTTTGGAACAAAATGAATTTTTACTTTTGATATTGCCAAAATTCAATTTGGATTATTGTTCCTATAATGCATTTCTATTCTTGTATAAACTAACATATATATATATATATATATATATAGGATAACTAAATATTATAACTACATAGTAATAAATAAAAAAATGATAATATTAATTTATATGTAATTTTGATTTTCAAATAAGACATAAACATGATAGTTTGAATTTTTTTTAATAATAATTATGTTATGATACATGTAATTGAAATTACTCTTTTTTTATAATTATGAAATAATGTATTTTTTTTTATTATTGTTGTTATTATTCATAAAAATTTAATTTTTTTTTTAATGAATGATGCGTTTGGTTTGGTTGGAGGCCTAGTAGTGGTCATTTTGCTTTTGAAGAATGTTGGTATGATATAGGAGTGTTTATTGAAGTGTTTTTATATTTGAGATTTTATTGAGTTGTGCCGAAATGCTGCCGAATTTTTTTCAAAAAAATTCAATATGTGGAATCGTACACTTACCTTTATTAGGGTAAAGGTAATAAATGAACTTAGTGAATAAATGAACTTAGTGATTTTACATTTATATATAGGTACCCTTATTATAGAAATAACCTTAGTTAGTTATAAGCTAAGCGTAAATTGAACATTACATTAGTGCCATGTTTTACTGTTGGTTTAGACTAATGCAATTACATATAATTTACCCTTCATAAACAAATTGTTAATTAGGTAAAAAAAAATGCGAAATAATCGAGATTGGATGTACTGGAGGTTCGAGGTCAATGGGATATTAAGACAAGAGTTCCTGCAAGGATTGGAGGCGTTTATACAGTTTGCAGTTGGTAATCCCAGTTTTATGGATGGTAATAAGTTGAGGTGTCCATGTAATCACAAGAAGTGTCGAAATCGAGCCTTCTTAGACATCGATACAGTGAAACTTCATTTGTGCAAAAATGGGTTTGTGGAAAATTATTACGAATGGATACATCATGGTGAAGCCCGAGTTGCCAGTGGGTCAGGCCACTTCATTCCGGTAAGTTTAGAAGTTCAGCCTTATCAGTTTCTGTACGGTAATCAATGCAATGATATGGTGTTCGATGCGAGTAGAGTAGAATATCTCAATTTGACTGATACTGCAGTTGATGCAAAGCTGGACACGGAATTTGCAGAATGGTTCAAATATTATGTAAGTTACTTTCAATGTACACAATACGGAATGTACATTTATTAAATCTCACGAATGTCATTACTATTTCCCATAGGCTCGAAGCTCGGAAAGCGATATTCGTAACAGATTTATTACGGATCTGGCAAAGGGGCCATTACCGGTTGCTAATGCATACTCTGGCTACTTTGTAAATGGTTACAAGTTTCACACTGAGGGTTATGGGAGAAGCAGAAAGACAATGAACAGCGGTGTGTGCATAAAGGGATCAAACTACAGTGACGTGTCAAACGATTTTTATGGGAAATTGGTTGAGGTTTTGGAGTTAGAATATCCAGGCCTACCAATGAAGTGCACAATCTTATTCAAATGTGAATGGTTTGATCCTACGCCAAACATTGGCACGAAGGTTCATCCTAAGTATAATCTGGTTGATATTAATCAAAGAAGAAGATATACAAAGTATGAACCTTTTGTTTTGGCAATGCAAGCTGCACAGGTGTACTATGTCCCATTTCCATCGTTTAAACGAGATAGATGCGATTGGATGGCAGTGTGTAAAATCAAGGCTAGATCAGTTGTTCATGCACTTGAAACGAAACAATCTTCTTCACTCGCAGTATCGGAGGCATTTCAAGAAGTTATGGTTGAAACGCAACCGATGCAAGTTGTTGAAGATTTAACAGATAGATTGGATGATGAAAGCCGATCTTATGTTGAAATAGGACCATCAGATGATGAAGAGGAAGAAGATCAAATCATCATGGGTACCTCAGAAGACGAATATGAAGAAGAGGAAGCTGATGAAGAGGAGGAGGAAGCAGATGATATTGAAGACACTTAAAACTTAGAGCAATTTTACTGTTACAAATTGATAAATGTATATGTAATTAATATTATTAATGAAGAATTTCAATGGTATTCACTTTGTTTACTCATATTTACCACATGTTCTACAATTCATATAACTGTATAAATTCATTTTATCTAGGTTCTGATATCTGCAGTACAGATGGCTAGAGGCAGACCGTTTGATTCTGACGCGTCCGGCAGTGGTTCGCGTGGAGGTCATGGCCCTGGACGCAGTGCCCGTGGACGAGGAGGGTCGATCCCTCGTCCTTCGTCAGGTACGTCTGGGGCTTCGTCATCTGCTCAGCGACCAGTACTGCCGCCATCACATCCTTCTTCAGGTACGTCTGGGGCTTCATCCTCAGCTCAGCGTCCAGTACTGCCGCCGTCACAGCCTTCTGCTCCTTCCTCTTCTGCTCCTTCCTCTTCTGCTCCTTCCTCTTCTGGACCAGTACAGACTCCACCAGCTGCACAGTCACCTACTGTGCAAGGTAATCATAAATGTCATAACTGTCATTTTAATTATATATTAATTATCTAAAAATTTATAACATTTGTCATTTCTTTTGCAGCTTCATCAGATCCACGTATCACCCTCAGTTTGGTAGCGGGACAGTAAGTACTTATTCAAATTTTCTGCAGGCATATTTTGTAATTATATTTTGTACTTATTCATAACTGTGATGCTTTCGTGTAATTATATTTCACTTCTGTTTTTTTTCAGCATATATCCATCCTCTCGAGCAGCGAGGCAAATTTTGAAGATAATCAAGCTACAGCTGCATAAAGAAGGATACACATGGGATGCCGTACCACAAGAGGCGAGAGACTTTTATTGGGAGGAGTTCCAGGTATTCTTTGGTTTAAGTTATATCATAATTCAATGTTTACAATTCAAGATACATCCTTAGTGTTTAAACGCTATATTTCATTTTTTTTGCAGAAACATTTCATATGGGACGAGGCCATTACGGCTATGCTGAAAGTAGCCTGGGAGAAGATATGCGCCGATCGATACGCTGACTTGACCTATAGGATGAGAAGAAGCGGTAAGAAGCAGCAGTGCGTGTCTCAGGAGATATGGGAGAGCTGGCAAAAGGCTTGGGAGGATCCTGCATTCAAGAGAAAGCGGGAGATATTTGCACAAAATAGGCGCAGTGAGACTGGCGGTGATGGAGCAGGACCTTCGCGACACACAGGCGGATCTATATCTGCTATAGAGACAGCTCGATTATTAGTAAGTGAACTAGTCCCTTTACAAGAAACTGATGTTTAATGAAAGGACACTATATATATTAATATATCATGCATAAAAATTCATTACAGGCTAAAGAATTAGGTCGTGAGCCCACACCGATGGAGGTGTTTACATACACTCACACGAAGGACCACGATCGTAATACCTTTGTCGACAGACGTGCGCTGAGCGTCAATGTAAGTAACAATGAATAATCTTTACATTTACCCTCTAATCATTGTGAAGATGTATAAAGTTGAATATAATAAAGCTTGCAATTGCATTGATTAATTAATTTTTTGTTTTCAGGAGAATTATACTACAGCTCGGGAGCGTATTGTTACTTCTCAGACCGATGAATCCGAAGCTGAGTCAAGAATTGACGAGGTAGCGCTTTATCTCGAGGCTGTAGGGGGCGAGAAGAAGAGGAAGGTATACGGCATCGGGTCTCAGGCATCACAGTTTTACACTGGCTCAGCAGCTCACGCTTCTACAGCCAGCGCAGCACGACAGCCGGAGCACACTGACTCGCAGTATGATGATGATATACGGGCTCAGCTTGCTGATCAGCAGAGACAGATTGCAGAGCTTAGAGCGCATGTGATGCGGCTGTCCGGTGAGCCCCGTGCTGGTACTTCTTCCTCTGATCCTGCGCCTGCTACAGACCGACATGTTTCGATGTCTCAGCAGCAGCCACTTCCCGATGCTGCAGACGATACCTTGGTCACCCCTCCTGGCGCTACATCACATCCAGCAGGTACTCCTCCCGGCGATCCGACATCGGATCCTGCAGATGAGCAGCAGCATAGATTTGATTTTGGACCTTTTTAGTTTTTTATTTATATTTTGATATTTTAATTTGTTCAGTACAATAAAAATTTCATTTTTACATTGTTCTTGAATTGCGTGTGTGATATATATGTGTATATATGTCAATTTTCACAGGTGCGGAAAAATTTTGGTTTTATAATAATATTTAATTTTTTTTTTATTTTTTTTTAAATTTGCGACCGATTTGCGACCGATTTGATACCGAAACTTACAATTTTAAATTAACATTTTGCGACCGATTTGCGACCGATTAAAAATATTTGCGACCGTTTTTCCTGCGACCAAATTAGCGACTGAATTTCAAATTAAACCACGACCAAAAATTGCGACCGATTATTCCAGTTTTGCGACCGATATAATCGGTCGCAAAATAGCGACCGATGGTATAATCGGTCGCTATTATTTTTTGCGACCAGGTATTTTGCGACCGACATATTTCGGTCGCAGATCGGTCGCAAAGTACAATTTGCGACCGATGTTAGCCATTTTGCGACCGATTTATCGGTCGCAAAATGGCGTTTTTTTTGTAGTGATCAGCGTATACGTAGTTGATGCATAAAAACTAACTCTGTGAAAGTACTGAACAAAAATAATAACACGTACAAAAACTAATTGGTCCAATTGTTTTTTTTTTTTTTGAAGAATAATTGGAATTTATATAAATAATTTTTTGTGTGTTTAGGTTATTACATGTTCTTAATTATTGGCAACTCTTTCTTGAGAAGTTTTGGCTGTGTTTTTCTTTATTTTATATTATTGTCGTTATTACTCTTAAATATGTTTTTGACTTAAATGAATGATGAGTTTGGATTGGAGGCCTAGTAGTGGCCATATTGCCTTTGGAGAATGTTGGTATGATATAGAAGTGTTTATTGATTTGTTTTTGTATTTGAGATTTGATTGTGTTGTGCCGAAATGCTGCCAAATTTTTTTCCGAAAAATTCAATATGTAGATAGTACACTTACCTTTATTATAGTAGTCTTTGTATTCAATAAATGAACTTAGTGATTTTACATTTATATATAGTTACCCTTATTATAGAAATAACCTTAGTTAGTTATAAGTGTTGTAAATTGAACATTACATTAGGTGCATGTTTTAAGGATGGTTTAGACTAATGCAATTACATGACATGGCCCTTTATAAACACATTGTTAATTAGGTAAAAAAAAATGCAAAATAATCGAGATTGGATGTACTGGAGGTTCGAGGTCAATGGGATATTAAGACAAGAGTTCCTGCAAGGATTGGAGGCGTTTATACAGTTTGCAGTTGGTAATCCCAGTTTTATGGATGGTAATAAGTTGAGGTGTCCATGTAATCACAAGAAGTGTCGAAATCGAGCCTTCTTAGACATCGATACAGTGAAACTTCATTTGTGCAAACATGGGTTCGTGGAAAATTATTACGAATGGATACATCATGGTGAAGCTCGAGTTGCCAGTGGGTCAGGCCACTCCATTCCGATAAGTTTAGAAGTTCAGCCTTATCAATTTCTGTATGGTAATCAATGCAATGATATGGTAATCGATGCGAGTAGAGTACAATGTGATTGGGATAATATGGAGGAATCGCCAAACGTAGCAGCACAACAATTGTTTGACATGCTAAGTGCAGCTAACAGTGAACTGTGGCCTGGATGCAAGAATCATTCAATTCTGTCTGTTATTGCACGATTACTACACATGAAAGCGGAGCACCATTTTTCAGAAAGGTGTTACGATGATTTTGTGCAGTTAGCAAAAGAAATGTTGCCTGAAGGCCATTCAATGGTTGATAATTTTTATCGGACAAAAAAATTAGTTCGGGGGTTGGGACTACCGGTAGAAAAGATTGATTGCTGTCGTAATAATTGTATGATATTCTGGGGTGTTGACTCGGAATTTAGAGAATGCAAGTTTTGTAATCTTCCAAGATATCAACGACGGGGTCAAGGGACTGGTAGAGAACAAAAAGAGAAGGCTTTCAAGAAGATGTATTATTTCCCTCTTATTCCTCGCCTTCAAAGGTTATATGTATCTAAGGCGACAGCTGAACACATGACATGGCATGCTTTGCATGAATATGAGGATGGTATAATGACTCATCCGTCAGACTCTGAAGCGTGGAAACGTTTTGATAACATTCATCATGTGTTTGCTGCTGATATGAGAAACGTGAGATTGGGGCTTTGTACTGATGGGTTTCAGCCGTTTGGCCAATCAGGACAACAATATTCATCATGGCCTGTCATTGTGACACCGTATAATCTACCACCGTCAATGTGTATGAAAGATGAATATATGTTTTTGCGTGTTATTGTTCCTGGGCCTACTAATCCAAAACATAAAATTCATGTGTTTCTGCAGCCTTTGATTGCTGAACTTAATTATTTATGGGAATATGGGTTTGAAACATTCGATATTTCGACCAATCAGAATTTCATAATGCGAGCTGCTTTGCTTTGGACCATCAGTGATTTTCCAGCTTTTGGAATGTTATCTGGGTGGAGTACGTCTGGCAAATTGGCTTGTCCTCACTGCATGGAAAACACTAATGCATTTACACTAAAGAATGGAGGTAAACAATGTTAGTTTGATTGTCATCGCAAATTCTTACCAGAATCTCACCCTTGGAGGAGAAATCGACAATGCTTAAGAAAGAACACGACTATTGTTGAACCCCCTCCACCTGTGAAGTCTGGAGCACAAATATTACAAGAAATTGAAGATCTGGGGCTTATGAAAGTTACAGAGTTAGGTGCAGATGAGGTAAATACAAGAATTGGCAGGAATAGCGGGTGGAAAAAGCGAAGCATCTTCTGGGATTTGTCATACTGGAGTTCACTTCTTATCCGTCATAACCTTGACGTCATGCACATAGAAAAAAATGTGTTTGAAAATCTGTTCAACACTGTCATGAACATTGAAGGGAAAACCAAGGATAATGCAAAAGCGAGAGCAGACATGAAGGAAATTTGTCGTCGACCAGAACTCGAGCAATCTGTACTTACTGGTAAGTTTCCGAAGGCATGTTATTGTTTAGATAAACCCCAAAGGCAATTATTGTGCGAATGGTTACGATCATTAAGGTTTCCAGATGGCTACTGTTCAAATATGGGTAGATGTGTGGACATGAGGAAGTACAGATTGTTTGGCATGAAAAGCCATGACTGCCATGTTTTCATGCAAAGATTGATCCCTGTGGCATTCCGGGAATTATTACCAGGAAAAATTTGGGAAGCAATGACAGAATTGAGTCTCTTTTTCAAGGAATTGACGATGACTGTTATCCGATGCGATGATATGGACCAATTAGCGCGAGAAATCCCAGTAGTGATGTGCAAGTTGGAGCGAATTTTTCCACCCGACTTCTTTGATTCTATGGAACATCTGCCGGTTCATTTGCCCTATGAATGTCGTTTAGCAGGACCGGTACAATATCGATGGATGTATCCATTTGAGAGGTGATTCACTAACATCTCATTCTAATGATTACATCATTTTTTTGCACTTATACTTACATATTGGCATTGTACAATCACAGACACCTACAGAAAATTAAAAAGAATGTGCGCAATAAGGCAAAGGTCGAGGGATCCATTTGCAATGCATATTTGGTGGAAGAAGCTTCCACATTCTGTTCACACTACTTTGACCAACATGTTTTCACCATGCATCGGAGAGTGCCACGTAACGATGACGGAGGAGATCGCGTTCAATCTGAGTTTGAAGGAAATCTAAAAATTTTCACCGACCCTGGGCGTACGATTGGTAAATCAAAAAAAAGACGATTGACTGATGCAGAGATATAAGCGGCTCAAACCTATATTTTATTGAATTGCAAAGAGATCACACCATATGTACAGTAAGTATAAATAATGTAAACATTCTAAACTTGACGTGGGTCGTTGTTAAATCATACTTATGCTAATATGGTTCGTTGATAAATAGGAAATATATCAATCTTCTGCGGCTTCAAAATCTCAATTTGACTGATACTGCAGTTGATGCAAAGTTAGACACGGAATTTGCAGAATGGTTCAAATATCATGTAAGTTACTTTCAATGTAAAAAAACACGGAATGTACTGACTCATGTCATTACTATTTCCCATAGGCTCGAAGCTCGGGAAGCGATATTCGTAACAGATTTATTACGGATCTGGCAAAGGGGCCATTACCGATTGCATGCCTACTCTGGCTACTTTGTAAACGGTTACAAGTTTCACACTGCGGGTTATGGGAGAAGCAGAAAGACAATGAACAGCGGTGTGTGCATAAAGGGATCAAACTACAGTGACGTGTCAAACGATTTTTATGGGAAATTGGTTGAGGTTTTGGAGTTAGAATATCCAGGCCTACCAATGAAGTGCACAATCTTATTCAAATGTGAATGGTTTGATCCTACGCCAAACATTGGCATGAAGGTTCATCCTAAGTATAATCTGGTTGATATTAATCAAAGAAGAAGATATACAAAGTATGAACCTTTTGTTTTGGCAATGCAAGCTGCACAGGTGTACTATGTCCCATATCCATCGTTTAAACGAGATAGATGCGATTGGATGGCAGTGTGTAAAATCAAGGCTAGATCAGTTGTTCATGCACTTGAAATGAAACAATCTTCTTCACTCGCAGTATCAGAGGCATTTCAAGAAGTTAGGGTTGAAACGCAACCGATGCAAGTTGTTGAAGATTTAACAGATAGATTGGATGATGAAAGCCGATCTTATGTTGAAATAGGAGCATCAGATGATGAAGAGGAAGAAGATCAAATCATCATGGGTACCTCAGAAGACGAATATGAAGAAGAGGAAGCTGATGAAGAGGAGGAGGAAGCAGATGATATTGAAGACACTTAAAACTTAGAGCAATTTTACTGTTACAAATTGATAAATGTATATGTAATTAATATTATTAATGAAGAATTTCAATGGTATTCACTTTGTTTACTCGTATTTACCACATGTTCTACAATTCATATAATTGTATAAATTCATTTTATCTAGGTTCTGATATCTGCAGTACAGATGGCTAGAGGCAGAGCGTTTGATTCTGACGCGTCCGGCAGTGGTTCGCGTGGAGGTCGTGGCCCTGGACGCAGTGCCCGTGGACGAGGAGGGTCAATCCCTCGTCCTTCGTCAGGTACGTCTTGGGCTTCGTCATCTGCTCAGCGACCAGTACTGCCGCCATCACATCCTTCTTCAGGTATGTTTGGGGCTTCATCCTCTGCTCAGCGTCCAGTACTGCCGCCATCACATCCTTCTTCAGGTACGTCTGGGGCTTCATCCTCTGCTCAGTGTCCAGTACTGCCGCCATCACAGCCTTCTGCTCCTTCCTCTTCTGCTCCTTCCTCTTCTACCCCCGTTTCTGGACCAGTACAGACTCCACCAGCTGCATAGTCACCTACTGTGCAAGGTAATCATAAATGTCATAACTATCATTTTAATTATATATTAATTATCTAGAAATTTATAACATTTGTCATTTCTTTTGCAGCTTCATCAGATCCACGTATCACCCTCAGTTTGGTAGCGGGACAGTAAGTACTTATTCAAATTTTCTGCAGGCATATTTTGTAATTATATTTTGTACTTATTCATAACTGTGATGCTTTCGTGTAATTATATTTCACTTCTGTTTTTTTTTTTCAGCATATATCCATCTTCTCGAGCAGCGAGGCAAATTTTGAAGATAATCAAGCTACAGCTGCATAAAGAAGGATACACATGGTGTCATGGTCCAGCCCATGGTAAGTATTGTCCGCTTTGGGCCCTTCCGTAC
Source organism: Jatropha curcas (assembly GCF_041381405.1). NCBI lineage: Eukaryota > Viridiplantae > Streptophyta > Magnoliopsida > Malpighiales > Euphorbiaceae > Jatropha > Jatropha curcas. The sequence goes on along the minus strand of NC_143152.1, from coordinate 9,469,126 downwards.
GAGGTCACCCTCACGGTTTTGTCCCTTTGGGCCAGGGAAACCTCCGCTCTGCCAACCCAAAAGGCGCCTACCATGTTCTGAGACCACCCCTCTTTATGTATAGGACTTTCACCTTATGCGTAGCCGATGTGGGATTCGCCTAAGGTGTAGTGCCCCAAACCTGGGATGTCACATACACCCCCCCTTAAGGACTCAGCGTCCTCGCTGAGGTTTGCCCCACCACCGGCCAGAGGGACAAGGCTTGGCTCTGATACCAAATTGTCATGGTCCAGCCCATGGTAAGTATTGTCCGCTTTGGGCCCTTCCGTACGAGGTCACCCTCACGGTTTTGTCCCTTTGGGCCAGGGAAACCTCCGCTCTGCCAACCCAAAAGGCGCCTACCATGTTCTGAGACCACCCCTCTTTATGTATAGGACTTTCACCTTGTGCGTAGCCGATGTGGGATTCGCCTAAGGTGTAGTGCCCCAAACCTGGGATGTCACACATGGGATGCCGTACCACAAGAGGCGAGAGACTTTTATTGGGAGGAGTTCCAGGTACTCTTTGGTTTAAGTTATATCTTCATTCAATGTTTACAATTCAAGATACATCCTTAGTGTTTTAACGCTATATTTCATTTTTTTGCAGAAACATTTCATATGGGACGAGGCCATTACGGCTATGCTGAAAGTAGCCTGGGAGAAGATATGCGCCGATCGATACGCTGACTTGACCTATAGGATGAGAAGAAGCGGTAAGAAGCAGCAGTGCGTGTCTCAGGAGATATGGGAGAGCTAGCAAAAGGCTTGGGAGGATCCTGCATTCAAGAGAAAGCGGGAGATATTTGCACAAAACAGGCGCAGTGAGACTGGCGGTGATGGAGCAGGACCTTCGCGACACACAGGCGGATCTATATCTGCTATAGAGACAGCTCGATTATTAGTAAGTGAACTAGTCCCTTTACAAGAAACTGATGTTTAATGAAATGACACTATATATATTAATATATCATGCATAAAAATTCATTACAGGCTAAAGAATTAGGTCGTGAGCCCACACCGATGGAGGTGTTTACATACACTCACACGAAGGACCACGATCGTAATACCTTTGTCGACAGACATGCGCTGAGCGTCAATGTCAGTAACAATGAATAATATTTACATTTACCCTCTAATCATTGCGAAGATGTACAAAGTTCAATATAATAAAGTTTGCAATTGCATTGATTAATTAATTTTTTGTTTTCAGGAGAACTATACTACAGCTCGGGAGCGTATTGTTACTTCTCAGACCGATGAATCCGAAGCTGAGTCAAAAATTGACGAGGTAGCGCTTTATCTCGAGGCTGTAGGGGGCGAGAAGAAGAGGAAGGTATACGGCATCGGGTCTCAGGCATCACAGTTTTACACTGGCTCAGCAGCTCACGCTTCTACAGCCAGCGCAGCACCACAGCCGGAGCACACTGACTCGCACTATGATGATGATATACGGGCTCAGCTTGCTGATCAGCAGAGACAGATTGCAGAGCTTAGAGCGCATGTGATGCGGCTGTCCGGTGAGCACCGTGTTGGTACTTCTTCCTCTGATCCTGCGCCTGCTACAGACCGACATGTTTCGACGTCTCAGCAGCAGCCACTATCGGCTCCTGATCCCGATGCTGGGTGTTTACTAAGTAGGAATTGAAGAAAATGAAGAAGAAGAAGAAGAAGGAGGAGGAGGAGGAGGAAACGTGTAAGGCATAAGAAGAAGGAACAAATTTGGTGCTCAATAATTGATGGTTGCCTTTAATAAAGCAACTAGGGGTATTTTGGTCTTTTCTCCAAATTGGAGGGTGTTTTGGTCTTTTCTCCAAATATTCTCCAATGAAATTCCTTCAAAATATTATTTATCTCCACAAAACTCTCTAATTTATTCCATAAAAATAATTCCTCAAATTTCCTCCATAAAAATAATTGCTTAAATTTCCTTACTTAATATAACACCATAATTCACTATATACTAATTATCTAAATTCTCCAAAAATATTTCGTACTTACTTTCTACCCATAAAAACCATGCATACATGCTCCAAAAATGTTAAATAAAATATAAAACATAAATAGTAATTTTTCCGGACCAAAAATAATACCAACTTCCGGACCAGTGGTACTATTCACAGACCGATAAACTACTATTGAAACACAGGAAAAATGGGGCGTTACAGCTCTCCCCCCCCCTTAAAGAATTTCGTCCTCGAAATTCACCTGAATTAAACAACTGAGGATGTTGTTGTCTCATAATCTCTTCACTTTCCCAGGTAGCTTCTTCGGTCTTATGGTTTCTCCAAAGAACCTTTACCAAAGGAATTCTCTTAGTCCGTAGTTCCTTGATTTCTCTAGCAAGTATCCTCACTGGTTCTTCCTCATAAGTTAAATCTGGCTGTATAGTCACAGATTCCACTGATATTACATGTGATGGGTCGGACCGATACCTCCTCAACATAGATACGTGGAAAACATTATGTATCCTATCCAGGTCTGGTGGTAAAGCTAGTCTATAGGCTAATGGACCCACACGCTCAATGATCTCATATGGACCAATGAACCTAGGACTAAGCTTACCCTTTCTTCCAAATCTCAATATCTTTTTCCACGAAGATACCTTAAGGAAAACCTTATCTCCCACTGCATACTCTATATCTTTCCTTTTCAAATCCGCATAAGATTTCTGACGATCTGAAGCTGCTTTCAATCTATCTCTGATAATTCTGACCTTTTCCTCTGTATCCCGAATCAAATCCGGACCTACCATCTTGCCCTCACTCAATTCTGACCAACACAATGGAGTCCTACATCTCCTACCATATAGTGCTTCAAAAGGGGCCATCTGAATACTCGACTGATAACTGTTATTGTAGGCAAATTCTAAAAGTCGAATGTACTTCTCCCAACTGCCCTCAAACTCAATAGCACAAGCTCTTAGCATATCCTCAAAAATCTGAATAACCCGCTCTGACTGACCATCTGTCTGAGGATGAAAAGCTATGCTTAAATTCAGCTTAGTACCCAGGGCCTCATGTAGCTTCTTCCAAAATCTAGAAGTAAATCTCGGATCTCTATCTGAAATGATGGAAGAAGGAACCCCATGTAATCTCACTATCTCATCTATATAAAGCTCTGCATACTGCTCCATGGTGAAGTCGGTTCTAACAGGAAGAAAGTGTGCCGACTTAGTTAGTCTATCAACTATTACCCATACAGCATCTTTCTTTTTAGGAGTTAAAGGCAATCCAGTCACAAAATCCATAGTAACCTTATCCCATTTCCACTCTGGAATAGAAGTAGGGTGTAACAAACCAGAAGGAAACTGATGCTCTGCTTTCACTTGCTGGCACGTCAAACACCTCGACACATAATCTGTGATATCCCTCTTCATCGCTGGCCACCAATACTGTGATTTCAAATCCTGATACATCTTATTACTGCCAGGATGCATAGCATAGGGACTACTATGAGCTTCCTTTAAGATACTCTTCCTCAGCTGTGAAATTTTAGGCATACAAATCCGATCCCCAAAGTACAAGCAGTCATCATCTTTAATCATAAATCTTTTTTTCCTTCCATCTTTGACTAGATCTTTCCACAAGGCAATTGTCTCATCATCCCTCTGTGCATCTCGAATCTGCTGAAGTAGACTAGGTCTAATCATAAGCTCTGCCACGAGTGCACCATTACTAGCTACAGATAATCGAGTATTCATAGCACGTAAAGCAACCAAGGACTTCCTACTAAGTGCATCTGCTACCACATTAGCTTTACCCGGATGGTAATCAATGGTGAAGTCATAGTCCGTAAGTAGCTTTGATTAAAGCTTGTTAAAGCTTGTTTTGAAGGTTAGTGTTCATAAACACACTTACCTTACTCAAATTTTGATTTTGTGCCTTTATGCTATTATGTGTATATTTTGAGATTTTGTATGAAATGATTGATTTGTTGAATTTTGGTTGCCATTACATGCTCTTGGATGATGTTTGATCAGTATTTATGTTGTGGTAGACATTTCTACCTTGTATCTTTGTGGTTCATGTTCCTTTCATGGCTAAAGTAAACTGAATTTGGGAAAAACGTGATTTTGAGTGAGATTTAGGACCATTTTTCAATCCTTTCTAATTTCCATCTGTGTCTGAGTCCTTCATAAAAGTTGTAGTTCTATCTCTTAGCTTTCCAACCCATCCTCTTGTGTCCAATTTGGAGATATATAACTCAACTTATGGCTGAAACACCCAAACTGACTCTGTTTGTGTCGGGCCACATGCATCACTGAATTGAGTGCCCATTTTGACCACTATAATGGCAAGATTAGGTTCTGATTTCTTCATAAAAGTTGTTTCCCTGTGTCTTGAGACTTCTCTCATTCTGGATTGGTTTCATTTGAGTGTTTGGTTTAGTAGGAATTCAATAAACAATGGACTTGGTTCTGCTGAATCAGGTCTGGTCTGTCAGTCTGTGTTCCTAGCTTTGTTTTGTTATCTTCCATATTGATCTAGGCTGTGATCCCTTCATAACATTTGTATAATTTTGTCTTAGCTTTCTAATGACTCTGATTTCATTTAATTTGGAGACCCATAACTCAAGTTATGTTTTAAAAACACAACAAAGGTCAATGTTACTTTTATGCTGGAAATTTTCTATGTTAAGTCATTTTGTTTAAGTATGAAAATTTTTATGAATTACTTAAGTTTAAATTAAGTTTTTATTATGAGAAGACTAAAGAAAATGAATTTTATGAGAAATGTTTTTGGGCTTTAATATACTTGGTGTGGATTTGATTTTATTATGTATGATGAGCATGCTCGGCATTTGATGCCATTATGATAAGAAGCTATGATCATATGCTAGGCACGTGGGGTGTCTTATGTTAGGGCGGACGCGCTCTATATGTTATGATAAGGTTGGCGACCTAAGGCCATTATGAATAAGCTATGAAAACTTATCTGCTTCTTTTTCTCCTAAGTGTATGTGAGCCCTTGTAAAATATTTTTAAGGAAGTGAAATAAATGAGATCACATTATGTTAATAACTCTTAGTTTACCATAACATATTTATGATATCAAATGAATTTTTAACGCATGAGGTGTTGGTGTACATATGTAATACATGTTCAAATTTAATGATTTTATGTATATAAATGATTTTTAAGTATGTTGTTATCACAACATTGGTTTGTTGTGTTTTATGAGCACCACTGAGTTTTATACTCAGCGCGTTGATTTTATCACGTGCAGGTTGGAGATTGTGCTTGCTGCTTAAAGACCTGAAGAGTAGCATCAGAGCTGAAGAGATATTTTGGTAGTTACTTAGTATTTTTTTTTTTTTTGGTAACTAAGAATTATGGCATGTATGTATAAGTATTACATTTTTGGAGACTGTATTAGTTAATTTATAAATTAAGCATATTGTTGTAAATTATTTTGGTGTATATATTGGGAGATAAACTTGGACTTATTTAATGGTTAGACCATTAGCAGTTGATATGTTTAAATGAATGTATTGAATTGTGAATATTCTAATGTTATTGAGGATATGAAATGATAGAAGTGCTATTGTGTTGTTATTGGAGTTTGATGGGGTTTGGAGTTTGGAATTGGGAGTGCGTTGTATTTATATGTTTGGCAACTTCTATTTTTAGGGGAAACTCTTGCAGTTTTTCTGTAGGACTCGATCCCAAATCATTTTCAAAACAAAATATTATTACTTGCTAAACTTATGAATACTAAGTCACTTCTAATTCATAATATGATTGTATGATTTATATGTAGGTTAGGACGGTGCCTCCGGCACCGAATGTGGCATCCACCGTCGGGTCTTTCGGGATCGGGCGGAGGGTGTTACAACCGATTTGCGACCGATTTCAAAAAAATTGCGACCGATATTCTGCGACCAAATTTGCGACTGAATTTCCAATTAAACCACGACCAAAAATTGCGACCGATTATTCAATTTTGCGACCGATTGTCTCATCGGTCGCAAAATTATTTTGCGACCAGTATTAATCGTCGGTCGCAAATCGGTCGCTATATCAAATTAGCGACCGATATTTGCCATTTTGCGACCTATTGGTTGGTCATAAAATGGCATTTTTTTTTTAGTGTAGAGTTGATAGGATCTGGTGAGCTAGCCCGATCTTACTTCAGGTAAGCAATCTCAAACTAGCTTGTCTTTGTGTTTTGGCTAAGGTGCTTTCTGAAATAAGGCTTGATTTCTGGATTGCATTTGGATGCCTGTCTCGACTTGGATAGTAGAGAGGGGGCAAAAATCTGGTCTTGCATTCTTTCGAGGAAAGGCTTAAGTGTTTAGACTGGGGCATGTCTAAATCTATAGGTTTAGAGAATATTTGCATCTGAATGCCTATTTTCATCTTTGTATTATAGTGCAATGTCTGGTCTTGCATGTCTGGTTAAGGGATCATCTAAGGCTTATAAAGCTACCACGACATTGTTCGTATGAGCCATCGTAGTATTGATCCAAGGAAGTCGTAGTTAGACTCGAATCAGAGGATGAGTGGTTATAGTGGCTGTTTGCACTGTGGCCGGATCAAATATTATAAAGGTACAATTGATATAAGATTAGCAGATTTCTAGTTCAGTCAGCTAGGTTCCAGATGGCTTACCTACTTGGTATGGATAGCGTCACATGTTTTCCTGGTTCCATGCTGATGAGACAGATAGGGCATGTTTAAAGGTTGCCACCAATTGGAGCTCTTTTTCGGGAGATACTGATTTCTCCTAGGATCACTATGGTCATACTAGGTAGTTGGTCGAGGGGAGCTCATATGATAGAGGCTGGAGTTTCTGGGGGTAGGATTGCTGCTTATGAGGCTTGGTGGATGGCTGAGCATGGTGAATGTGAGAGGGAGCGTAGAGCAACTCTGACTCGAGAGATAGACGCTGGACTCCAAGCGATGATCAAGATGATCCTAGACTCTACCCGATAGGCTGATCTAAAGGGTTCCGATGACTCTAGGGAGATGCTTTCGAGGCGGTGTAGACATTTGCCTAGTCCTTCAGTGCATGCCGACCTTATCTTGATAAGGTAGGATCTTTGTTCCTTTGACTTTTGACTCAGCCCGTATTTTTGTGAGCGCTTCAAAATAGGACACTGACCCATTATGCATAAGGGGTTTAGCTGACATTTTTGGATTTTTGACACTCTGATAGTGGACACATATAGATGGCTGACACACAGATGGATAACAGAGATAAATGACAGGGGTAGATGCCTAGGTAATAGGGATGTTGTAATTTTCTTTTTACATACCTTGTACTGATTTAGGATATGTAAAAAGGGAATCATGTTGACACTTTTTGAAAAGGAAATACAACCTCATCCTTTACGAGATTGCTGCTTTTGAGCCTTAATTTTTGCATAAGCCGCCCTTGTGGGTTTTTGACTTAGCAGGCTGCCCTAACTTTTGCCTAAACCGCCCTCTCAGGTTTTTGACTTAGTGGGCTGATATTGATTTTGCCTAAGCCGCCTGCCCTTGTAGGTCTTCAAACTAGCTTATTGATTAATTTTTGATTTTGATTGATTTTTTTTTCTTTTTCATTAATTGGCACAGAAAATCTAGAATTTTCATGAGAAAAGGGGCAAAAATGTGCTTTTATTATTGTTGTGATTGCACCCACAGGCTGGGCTACCTACGTATCCCGTACTTTTGGAGCATATTTTCGGGAGTCAAGTCACGGTAGTTCTACTTTACTTTAAAATGAAAAGGGGTAATATTTCTGGTGCTAATGCCTGAATGCATTCACACAAAGTATCTTTTAAGTTGGTCCAAATTGCATAGATTGGTGAATCCGTTGCCATCTATATATGACAAGATGACACCGCCTCTGGAGAGAATCTTCTTTAGTATGTAAGGACCTACACAGTTTGGCCTGAATTTACCCCAAGGATCCTATACATGGGCTCTGATTTCCTTGACTACAAGACAACCTTCTTCTAGTTTCGATCCCGAACTCTTCTATTGAAGTGTCTGGCTATTTTCTGTTGGTAGCTCTGAATTTGATTAAGAGCCTCTAATCTTTGTTCGTCAATAGCATTCTACTAGTTGTGATAATTCTGAACCCACTCTATTTTGGGCAACTGGCTTTCTTGCATAATTCTGGCTGATCTAATCTGAACTTTAATAAGGAGGACTGCTTCCATCCCTTATACGAGTGAATAAGGTGTTGCCCCAGTTGGCTTTCTGATGGAGGTTCTATATCCCCATAAGGCGAAGGGTAAATGCTCATGCCAATTTTTGTGATTGTGAATCATTTTCTAAAGGATTTTCTTAATGGACTTGTTGGCTGCTTCCACTACTCCATTGGTTTGGGGCCAATATAGTGAGGATCGGCGATGCTAAATCTTAAACTTTGCCATTAGAGTGGAGACCTCTTTCTGAAAGTAAGACCCATTATCTGATATGATCTTAAAAGGAACTCCATATTTGCATATGATGTTCATCTAGATAAACTAAGCTACTTTCCTGGAATTTAGGACATGGTAAGAGGCAGGTTCTACCCACTTGGTGAAGTAGTCAATGGCTACCAAGATGTACTCATGCTGGTTGGAAGACTTAGGGGTGATTCTGCCAATCACATTAATCCCCCATGTTGCGAAGGGCCAAGGTGTAGCAACAGGGTGAAGAGCTATTGGGGGCATTTTTTGGAGCTTGGCATAAATCTGGCACTGATGACATCTCTGAACAAACTTGTTGCAGTATGATCGCATGGTGAGCCAATAATAACCTTGATTGGTAATCTTATAGGCTAGAGCCATTCCGTTATATGGGGGGCCTTCTTCTCCGCCAGTACCCACTCCATTATCTGCTGAGCTTCTTCTTTGGTTACACACCTGAGATGTGCCTGGTTCCATGTTCGCTGGTATAAAATACCATCCATGTAGAGATAACCCCTTGATAATTCCTGGAGAGTCCTCTTGTTAGACTTAAAGGCATCCTCAGGGTATTCTTCCTTTTCTAACCTCGTCTGAATATCCCAAAACCATGGTTTGCCATCGGAGAGCTGGAGACTGCAATAATAGGCTGGCTGTTGATGAATTTGAATATTCAAAGGCTTGATGGACATATTAGGACTGGCATCAACCATGGAGGCAAGAGTAGCCAATGCGTCGACAAACTGATTTTTAGCAAGGCAAGTAGTGAAATGATAATTCTTCAAACTATTGAGCCAAATGATCAAGGTGTCGAAGGTATGGAACCAAATGCTATTCTTTAGTCTTCCATTTCTTTAGTGCTTGAGAGACTATCAGGATGGAGTCCTCGTAGACTGTTAGGTGCTTGGTCTGAATACTCAATGTCGCTTCTAATCCTGCAATACATGTTTCATATTCTGCTTCATTATTAGTGACCTGAAATGCCAATTTAATACTGAAGGGCAGTCACTCCCCATCCGGAGTTACTATGACTACACCCGCGCCATAACTCTGATAGTTGGCAAGTCTATCAAAATACCTCTGCCACGGGTCTATTTGGATCGGGAGGATGTACTCATCTAGAACCCTAACATGTGTTATTTCGGCATTACCGGAGGATGCGGCTAGGTGATCTACTACCACACTACCTTTGATCACCTTCTTTGCAACAAACCTCAGATCAAATGCTGCAAAGATAGTGGCCCATTTTGCCATCTTACTATCTAGAATCGGTCTCTCCATAAGGAACTTCAAGGGGATCTAATCAGCGATGACATGAGTGGTATAGAAGTAGAAGTAATGTTGCAGTTTAGTGCATCCCATGCTAGAGCTAGGCAAATCTATTCAATTTTGCTACACTTCAATTATGTTGCTAGCATGTGTGAACCCCTTCCCCAAAAGCACATAGGCATGTGATGCATATGACAAAAGAAAGAAATGCATGTGAGTGTGTGAGTCGCCACCTTGTTTAATTATTTTAGGGTAAACTAGGAAAAAACCCTGAATGACTTCAATTTTAATTAACCTAGTTACTAGATTAATTATCCCAATGTGTAAGGCATGGTATGCAAACCCGAGATGGATCCCGAGACTATGTCATGCTGATAAACTAACCGATGAATGAATGTTTTGCAAGGTGAATGATGGATTAATGAAATGTTTGAGTGATTTTGATGATTTTGATGATTTCGATGATTTCGACTTGTCACCCGGGGTGAAATCCCGAACGTGCCTACGTACTTCCGTTTGAATGGAAGATCAAAGTCAACGTAGTTCGATAGGCCTTCTTTGAAGGGCTTTGAATGGGTATGCTTTATGCATGAGTGTGTATGCTTTGTGCATGATTTTGTGTATGCTTTGTGCATTTTTGTTTAGGCATTTTGCCAAAAATTGATTGATTTAGGCATTTGTGCCAAAATGGTTCATTTAAACGATTTGTCGCTTAAAAGATTGATTTTAAGGCATTTTGCCAAAAATGTTGATTTTAAGCGATTTGTCGCTAAAATGGTTGATTTTACGGTTTTAAACCGAAAATGATTGATTTTGAGGCATTTTGCCAAAAATGTCGATTTTAAGCGATTTGTCGCTAAAATGGTTGATTTTACGGTTTTAAACCGAAAATGATTGATTTTGAGGCATTTTGCCAAAAATGTCGATTTTAAGCGATTTGTCGCTAAAATGGTTGATTTTAGGCCTTTGGCCGAAAATTGGTTGATTTAGGCAATTAATTTGCCAAAATGTTCGATTTAAGCGATTTGTCGCTAAAATGGTTGATTTTAGGCCTTTGGCCGAAAATTGGTTCATTTTAAGGCATTTTGCCAAAAATGTCGATTTTATGGCTTTGAGCCGAAAATGTGTTGTTTTAGGCAATTAGTTTGCCAAAATGTGCGATTTAGGCTTTTGTGCCACGATTATCGATTAATCGGGCGTTCAAGCTTAATCACAATTTACTGTTTAAACATGATTGATTAAAGCTTTTAGCCACAATTATTGATTAATTGGACTTAAGCCAGATTTATTCGAAATAAGGCGATTGAACCGTAGTTATTAATTAACTAGGCTCTTTAGCCAATATTGTCGGATTTAAGCTTAACTACCACAATTATTAATTAATCGGACGTTAAGCTTAATCATGTTTGTTTTTATTAAAGCAATTTATTTACCAAAAAAATAATGACGTGGATGCATTTATGCAATTGTAGAATTATTAAGAGTAGAAGAGAAATATGCATGAAGTGCTAACATTAAATAGGCAGAGTTTTGTTTACATACCTGATTTAATCGACGACCGCTTCTTAACTCCCGATTAAGCTCCTCGCTTAGGAAATATTAATTAATTTTAATTTGTTTAATTTTAATGTCCAAATATCACAATAAAAATGTAATAAAAAATTAAATTAAATGCAAAAAGCGGTAAAGAAAACGCAAGGAGCGTGAGAGGGAGAAGGATTCGTCCGTCAAAACGGACAAGAGGTGTCAAAAACAGCCTGAAAATGGCCTATTTATAGGCCATTTTCGGGTCCCGGGCGGTAGCTGCCGCCTGGCATGGCGGTAGCCACCGCTCAAAAATCTGGGCGGTAGCTGCCGCCAGGCTCGGCGGTACCTACCGCCCTGTCGGTGGGGCGAGAGGCCTCGCCCGCGCGGGGCGAGAGGCCTCGCCCGCGCGCGGCGCGAGAGACCTCGCCCGCGCGGGGCGAGAGGCCTCGCCCGCGCGCGGCGCGGGAGGCCTCGCCCGCGCTGGGCGCCAGGCCCCGCCTGCGCTTGGCGTGGGCTGGCGCCGCCGTGGCCGGTGTGGCCACCGTGCCTCGCTTCGGGAGCCTTTTTGGGAGTTCCGGACTTCCGAAAAATATTCCGGGACCTGTTCCGCGATCCTCGTAAAATTCCGGACGTTTCAAGTACCATATTGACATATTTCCGGTGAACTTCCGAAATGGCCTCCGGTCCGGCCGGACTGTTTGCAGTCCGGAAAAATTGGCTCTTTGAGCCTTGTGAGTCAAAGTTACTGTAGAAACCTCAAAATTTACTGTAGCAAATGCACTGTAGCACAATTAAATTTGCTGTAGCAAATTCATTGTAGCACAGTCCAAATATCACAATAAAAATGCAATAAAAAATTAAATTAAATGCAAAAAGCGGTAAAGAAAACGCAAGGAGCGTGAGAGGGAGAAGGATTCGTCCGTCAAAACGGACAAGAGGTGTCAAAAACAGCCTGAAAATGGCCTATTTATAGGCCATTTTCGGGTCCCGGGCGGTAGCTGCCGCCTGGCATGGCGGAAGCCACCGCTCAAAAATCTGGGCGGTAGCTGCCGCCAGGCTCGGCGGTACCTACCGCCCTGTCGGTGGGGCGAGAGGCCTCGCCCGTGCAGGGCGAGAGGCCTCGCCCGCGCGGGGCGAGAGGCCTCGCCCGCGCGCGGCGCGAGAGACCTCGCCCGCGCGGGGCGAGAGGCCTCGCCCGCGCGCGGGGCGGGAGGCCTCGCCCGCGCGCGGCGCGGGAGGCCTCGCCCGCGCTGGGCGAGAGGCCTCGCCCGCGCTGGGCGCCAGGCCCCGCCCGCGCTGGGCGCCAGGCCCCGCCCGCGCTGGGCGCCAGGCCCCGCCTGCGCTTGGCGTGGGCTGGCGCCGCCGTGGCCGGTGTGGCCACCGTGCCTCGCTTCGGGAGCCTTTTTGGGAGTTCCGGACTTCCGAAAAATATTCCGGGACCTGTTCCGCGATCCTCGTAAAATTCCGGACGTTTCAAGTACCATATTGACATATTTCCGGTGAACTTCCGAAATGGCCTCCGGTCCGGCCGGACTGTTTGCAGTCCGGAAAAATTGGCTCTTTGAGCCTTGTGAGTCAAAGTTACTGTAGAAACCTCAAAATTTACTGTAGCAAATGCACTGTAGCACAATTAAATTTGCTGTAGCAAATTCATTGTAGCACAGTCCAAATATCACAATAAAAATGCAATAAAAAATTAAATTAAATGCAAAAAGCGGTAAAGAAAACGCAAGGAGCCTGAGAGGGAGAAGGATTCGTCCGTCAAAACGGACAAGAGGTGTCAAAAACAGCCTGAAAATGGCCTATTTATAGGCCATTTTCGGGTCCCGGGCGGTAGCTGCCGCCTGGCATGGCGGAAGCCACCGCTCAAAAATCTGGGCGGTAGCTGCCGCCAGGCTCGGCGGTACCTACCGCCCTGTCGGTGGGGCGAGAGGCCTCGCCCGCGCGGGGCGAGAGGCCTCGCCCGCGCGCGGCGCGAGAGACCTCGCCCGCGCGGGGCGAGAGGCCTCGCCCGCGCGCGGCGCGGGAGGCCTCGCCCGCGCTGGGCGAGAGGCCTCGCCCGCGCTGGGCGCCAGGCCCCGCCCGCGCTGGGCGCCAGGCCCCGCCTGCGCTTGGCGTGGGCTGGCGCCGCCGTGGCCGGTGTGGCCACCGTGCCTCGCTTCGGGAGCTTTTTTGGGAGTTCCGGACTTCCGAAAAATATTCCGGGACCTGTTCCGCGATCCTCGTAAAATTCCGGACGTTTCAAGTACCATATTGACATATTTCCGGTGAACTTCCGAAATGGCCTCCGGTCCGGCCGGACTGTTTGCAGTCCGGAAAAATTGGCTCTTTGAGCCTTGTGAGTCAAAGTTACTGTAGAAACCTCAAAATTTACTGTAGCAAATGCACTGTAGCACAATTAAATTTGCTGTAGCAAATTCATTGTAGCACAGTCCAAATATCACAATAAAAATGCAATAAAAAATTAAATTAAATGCAAAAAGCGGTAAAGAAAACGCAAGGAGCGTGAGAGGGAGAAGGATTCGTCCGTCAAAACGGACAAGAGGTGTCAAAAACAGCCTGAAAATGGCCTATTTATAGGCCATTTTCGGGTCCCAGGCGGTAGCTGCCGCCTGGCATGGCGGTAGCCACCGCTCAAAAATCTGGGCGGTAGCTGCCGCCAGGCTCGGCGGTACCTACCGCCCTGTCGGTGGGGCGAGAGGCCTCGCCCGTGCAGGGCGAGAGGCCTCGCCCGCGCGGGGCGAGAGGCCTCGCCCGCGCGCGGCGCGAGAGACCTCGCCCGCGCGGGGCGAGAGGCCTCGCCCGCGCGCGGGGCGGGAGGCCTCGCCCGCGCGCGGCGCGGGAGGCCTCGCCCGCGCTGGGCGAGAGGCCTCGCCCGCGCTGGGCGCCAGGCCCCGCCCGCGCTGGGCGCCAGGCCCCGCCCGCGCTGGGCGCCAGGCCCCGCCTGCGCTTGGCGTGGGCTGGCGCCGCCGTGGCCGGTGTGGCCACCGTGCCTCGCTTCGGGAGCCTTTTTGGGAGTTCCGGACTTCCGAAAAATATTCCGGGACCTGTTCCGCGATCCTCGTAAAATTCCGGACGTTTCAAGTACCATATTGACATATTTCCGGTGAACTTCCGAAATGGCCTCCGGTCCGGCCGGACTGTTTGCAGTCCGGAAAAATTGGCTCTTTGAGCCTTGTGAGTCAAAGTTACTGTAGAAACCTCAAAATTTACTGTAGCAAATGCACTGTAGCACAATTAAATTTGCTGTAGCAAATTCATTGTAGCACAGTCCAAATATCACAATAAAAATGCAATAAAAAATTAAATTAAATGCAAAAAGCGGTAAAGAAAACGCAAGGAGCCTGAGAGGGAGAAGGATTCGTCCGTCAAAACGGACAAGAGGTGTCAAAAACAGCCTGAAAATGGCCTATTTATAGGCCATTTTCGGGTCCCGGGCGGTAGCTGCCGCCTGGCATGGCGGTAGCCACCGCTCAAAAATCTGGGCGGTAGCTGCCGCCAGGCTCGGCGGTACCTACCGCCCTGTCGGTGGGGCGAGAGGCCTCGCCCGCGCAGGGCGAGAGGCCTCGCCCGCGCGGGGCGAGAGGCCTCGCCCGCGCGCGGCGCGAGAGACCTCGCCCGCGCGGGGCGAGAGGCCTCGCCCGCGCGCGGCGCGGGAGGCCTCGCCCGCGCTGGGCGAGAGGCCTCGCCCGCGCTGGGCGCCAGGCCCCGCCCGCGCTGGGCGCCAGGCCCCGCCTGTGCTTGGCGTGGGCTGGCGCCGCCGTGGCCGGTGTGGCCACCGTGCCTCGCTTCGGGAGCCTTTTTGGGAGTTCCGGACTTCCGAAAAATATTCCGGGACCTGTTCCGCGATCCTCGTAAAATTCCGGACGTTTCAAGTACCATATTGACATATTTCCGGTGAACTTCCGAAATGGCCTCCGGTCCGGCCGGACTGTTTGCAGTCCGGAAAAATTGGCTCTTTGAGCCTTGTGAGTCAAAGTTACTGTAGAAACCTCAAAATTTACTGTAGCAAATGCACTGTAGCACAATTAAATTTGCTGTAGCAAATTCATTGTAGCACAGTCCAAATATCACAATAAAAATGCAATAAAAAATTAAATTAAATGCAAAAAGCGGTAAAGAAAACGCAAGGAGCCTGAGAGGGAGAAGGATTCGTCCGTCAAAACGGACAAGAGGTGTCAAAAACAGCCTGAAAATGGCCTATTTATAGGCCATTTTCGGGTCCCGGGCGGTAGCTGCCGCCTGGCATGGCGGTAGCCACCGCTCAAAAATCTGGGCGGTAGCTGCCGCCAGGCTCGGCGGTACCTACCGCCCTGTCGGTGGGGCGAGAGGCCTCGCCCGCGCAGGGCGAGAGGCCTCGCCCGCGCGGGGCGAGAGGCCTCGCCCGCGCGCGGCGCGAGAGACCTCGCCCGCGCGGGGCGAGAGGCCTCGCCCGCGCGCGGCGCGGGAGGCCTCGCCCGCGCTGGGCGAGAGGCCTCGCCCGCGCTGGGCGCCAGGCCCCGCCCGCGCTGGGCGCCAGGCCCCGCCTGTGCTTGGCGTGGGCTGGCGCCGCCGTGGCCGGTGTGGCCACCGTGCCTCGCTTCGGGAGCCTTTTTGGGAGTTCCGGACTTCCGAAAAATATTCCGGGACCTGTTCCGCGATCCTCGTAAAATTCCGGACGTTTCAAGTACCATATTGACATATTTCCGGTGAACTTCCGAAATGGCCTCCGGTCCGGCCGGACTGTTTGCAGTCCGGAAAAATTGGCTCTTTGAGCCTTGTGAGTCAAAGTTACTGTAGAAACCTCAAAATTTACTGTAGCAAATGCACTGTAGCACAATTAAATTTGCTGTAGCAAATTCATTGTAGCACAGTCCAAATATCACAATAAAAATGCAATAAAAAATTAAATTAAATGCAAAAAGCGGTAAAGAAAACGCAAGGAGCCTGAGAGGGAGAAGGATTCGTCCGTCAAAACGGACAAGAGGTGTCAAAAACAGCCTGAAAATGGCCTATTTATAGGCCATTTTCGGGTCCCGGGCGGTAGCTGCCGCCTGGCATGGCGGTAGCCACCGCTCAAAAATCTGGGCGGTAGCTGCCGCCAGGCTCGGCGGTACCTACCGCCCTGTCGGTGGGGCGAGAGGCCTCGCCCGCGCAGGGCGAGAGGCCTCGCCCGCGCGCGGCGCGAGAGACCTCGCCCGCGCGGGGCGAGAGGCCTCGCCCGCGCGCGGCGCGGGAGGCCTCGCCCGCGCTAGGCGCCAGGCCCCGCCCGCGCTGGGCGCCAGGCCCCGCCTGCGCTTGGCGTGGGCTGGCGCCGCCGTGGCCGGTGTGGCCACCGTGCCTCGCTTCGGGAGCCTTTTTGGGAGTTCCGGACTTCCGAAAAATATTCCGGGACCTGTTCCGCGATCCTCGTAAAATTCCGGACGTTTCAAGTACCATATTGACATATTTCCGGTGAACTTCCGAAATGGCCTCCGGTCCGGCCGGACTGTTTGCAGTCCGGAAAAATTGGCTCTTTGAGCCTTGTGAGTCAAAGTTACTGTAGAAACCTCAAAATTTACTGTAGCAAATGCACTGTAGCACAATTAAATTTGCTGTAGCAAATTCATTGTAGCACAGTCCAAATATCACAATAAAAATGCAATAAAAAATTAAATTAAATGCAAAAAGCGGTAAAGAAAACGCAAGGAGCCTGAGAGGGAGAAGGATTCGTCCGTCAAAACGGACAAGAGGTGTCAAAAACAGCCTGAAAATGGCCTATTTATAGGCCATTTTCGGGTCCCGGGCGGTAGCTGCCGCCTGGCATGGCGGTAGCCACCGCTCAAAAATCTGGGCGGTAGCTGCCGCCAGGCTCGGCGGTACCTACCGCCCTGTCGGTGGGGCGAGAGGCCTCGCCCGCGGGGGGCGAGAGGCCTCGCCCGCGCGCGGCGCGAGAGACCTCGCCCGCGCGGGGCGAGAGGCCTCGCCCGCGCGCGGCGCGGGAGGCCTCGCCCGCGCTGGGCGAGAGGCCTCGCCCGCGCTGGTCGCCAGGCCCCGCCCGCGCTGGGCGCCAGGCCCCGCCTGCGCTTGGCGTGGGCTGGCGCCGCCGTGGCCGGTGTGGCCACCGTGCCTCGCTTCGGGAGCCTTTTTTGGAGTTCCGGACTTCCGAAAAATATTCCGGGACCTGTTCCGCGATCCTCGTAAAATTCCGGACGTTTCAAGTACCATATTGACATATTTCCGGTGAACTTCCGAAATGGCCTCCGGTCCGGCCGGACTGTTTGCAGTCCGGAAAAATTGGCTCTTTGAGCCTTGTGAGTCAAAGTTACTGTAGAAACCTCAAAATTTACTGTAGCAAATGCACTGTAGCACAATTAAATTTGCTGTAGCAAATTCATTGTAGCACAGTCCAAATATCACAATAAAAATGCAATAAAAAATTAAATTAAATGCAAAAAGCGGTAAAGAAAACGCAAGGAGCCTGAGAGGGAGAAGGATTCGTCCGTCAAAACGGACAAGAGGTGTCAAAAACAGCCTGAAAATGGCCTATTTATAGGCCATTTTCGGGTCCCGGGCGGTAGCTGCCGCCTGGCATGGCGGTAGCCACCGCTCAAAAATCTGGGCGGTAGCTGCCGCCAGGCTCGGCGGTACCTACCGCCCTGTCGGTGGGGCGAGAGGCCTCGCCCGCGCTGGGCGAGAGGCCCCGCCCGCGCTTGGCGTGGGCTGGCGCCGCCGTGGCCGGTGTGGCCACCGTGCCTCGCTTCGGGAGCCTTTTTGGGAGTTCCGGACTTCCGAAAAATATTCCGAGACCTGTTCCGCGATCCTCGTAAAATTCCGGACGTTTCAAGTACCATATTGACATATTTCCGGTGAACTTCCGAAATGGCCTCCGGTCAGGCCGGACTGTTTGCAGTCCGGAAAAATTGGCTCTTTGAGCCTTGTGAGTCAAAGTTACTGTAGAAACCTCAAAATTTACTGTAGCAAATGCACTGTAGCACAATTAAATTTGCTGTAGCAAATTCATTGTAGCACAGTCCAAATATCACAATAAAAATGCAATAAAAAATTAAATTAAATGCAAAAAGCGGTAAAGAAAACGCAAGGAGCCTGAGAGGGAGAAGGATTCGTCCGTCAAAACGGACAAGAGGTGTCAAAAACAGCCTGAAAATGGCCTATTTATAGGCCATTTTCGGGTCCCGGGCGGTAGCTGCCGCCTGGCATGGCGGTAGCCACCGCTCAAAAATCTGGGCGGTAGCTGCCGCCAGGCTCGGCGGTACCTACCGCCCTGTCGGTGGGGCGAGAGGCCTCGCCCGCGCTGGGCGCCAGGCCCCGCCCGCGCTGGGCGCCAGGCCCCGCCTGCGCTTGGCGTGGGCTGGCGCCGCCGTGGCCGGTGTGGCCACCGTGCCTCGCTTCGGGAGCCTTTTTGGGAGTTCCGGACTTCCGAAAAATATTCCGGGACCTGTTCCGCGATCCTCGTAAAATTCCGGACGTTTCAAGTACCATATTGACATATTTCCGGTGAACTTCCGAAATGGCCTCCGGTCCGGCCGGACTGTTTGCAGTCCGGAAAAATTGGCTCTTTGAGCCTTGTGAGTCAAAGTTACTGTAGAAACCTCAAAATTTACTGTAGCAAATGCACTGTAGCACAATTAAATTTGCTGTAGCAAATTCATTATAGCACAGTCAAATTTACTGTAGCAAAGTCAACCAACAGGCTTTTTGAGCCTCAAAATTTGAGTATTCACAGCATGCACTTACTCAGGTAGTAAACGACATTCTCCTTGTAAGAGTCTGGCATCTCTTGTGCTGGCATCGCCCCTATCGCTTCATCGGTTATTGATAGATAAAGGAGGAGTGGCTTTCCTGGCCTCGGGGACTGGAGAACTGGAGGATTGAGCAAATATCCTTTGATCTGTTCAAAGGCTTTCTAGCATTATTCATCCCAAGTCCTTAGGGCATCTTTTCTCAATTTCTTAAAGATCGATCCACAGGTGTCTTCTAACTGTGAAACAAATTGATTAATGTATTGAAGGCGGCCTAAGAACCCCCGAATCTCCTTTTCTGTCTTAGGAGGTTGCATCTCCAGAATGGCTTTAGATTTGATGGATCGATCTCGATTCCTCTTGGAGACCATGTAGCCCAGATTGATACTAAACGGGGCTCCAAACAGTCATTTAGTAGGATTAAGTTTCAAATTGTACCGGGGAAGCCTGGAGAAGAACTGTTCGAGGGTAATTAAATGGCTTGGCTTGTCCCTAATGTCGACAACGATGTCACCAACATACACTTCTATGTTCTTGTGCATCAGGTCATGAAGGATTATGGTAGCTATCCTCTAATAACTGGCACCGGAATTCTTCAGCCCAAATGGCATCATTCAAATTTACTGTAGCAAATGCACTGTAGCACAATTAAATTTGCTGTAGCAAATTCATTGTAGCACAGTCAAATTTACTGTAGCAAAGTCAACCAACAGGCTTTTTGAGCCTCAAAATTTGAGTATTCACAATTGCCCCCCACCGTCGACCATAAAAATGATTTATGGGAGTCGGTGATTGTCCGAAACGCAAATTTTGAGGATGGGCAGAGGAGGAAACCCCGCCGTTGTTTTTTTTTTTTTTTTTTTTTTTTTTTTTTTTTTTAAATGAAATGATCAAATGCATGGATTTATGTTGGCAAAGAGAAAATGTTATTTATGATGCAAACTTATGTTTGTGACCGGGCCTTTGTGGCTGCCTACGTATCTCCAAGAGCTCTTCGGGGGATGGGGAGAATCAGGTCTTTCGTAGTTCCTTCCAGGATGCGAACTTCGTGCTCGGCTGATGCGGAATTCATCTCCGGCTTGATGTTAGTGCGGAATTCCTTTCCGTCTTGGTGCGAAATTTATTTCCGACTTGCTGTTGAGGCAAAATTCAATGCCGACTTAATGCTGATTGTGGAATTCATTTCCAATTTGATTTCTTCGGGATTCCTTCCCGACTTGATTTCTCCGCGGGATTGCTTCCCGGCTTGATGTCTTTGCGGGATTTCTTCCCGGCTTGATGTCTTTGCGGGATTTCTTCCCGGCTTGATGTCTTTGCGGGATTTCTTCCCGACTGGATGTCTATGCGGGATTCTTTCCCGATTTGATGTTGATGCAGAATTCATTTCTGGCTTGATTTCTTCGCGGGATTCCTTCCCGACTGGATGTCTATGCGGGATTCCTTCCCGATTTGATGTTGATGCAGAATTCATTTCTGGCTTGATTTCTTCGCGGGATTCCTTCCCGACTGGGTGTTGATGCAGAATTCATTTCTGGCTTGATTTCTTCGCGGGATTCCTTCCCGACTGGATGTCTATGCGGGATTCCTTCCCGATTTGATGTTGATGCAGAATTCATTTCTGGCTTGATTTCTTCGTGGGATTCCTTCCCGACTGGGTGTCTTTGTGGGGTTCCTTCCCGATTTGATGTTGATGCAAAATTCATTTCTGGCTTGATTTCTTCGTGGGATTCCTTCCCGACTGGATGTCTATGCGGGATTCCTTCCCGATTTGATGTTGACGCAGAATTCATTTCTGGCTTGATTTCTTCGTGGGATTCCTTCCCGACTGGGTGTCTTTGTGGGGTTTCTTCCCGATTTGATGTTGAATCAACTTATTGACTCGAGTTCGTATGATAGTGATGACCTTAGGCGAATCTGACTTTGTTGTTGTAGTGGTTTTACCACTGGTTGACTGAAATATGACTTGTATTCATCACAAAGAGTTTTGAATACCCACATTGTGGTGGTAACTTGAGTGGCTTGAGTGTTGAAGAAGCTTTTATGCTTTGGCTTCACCATGTTTGAATTCTTGAGGTTAATTTGATTCTTTTTCTTGAACTTTATCTTCCTCTGAGTTTGAAACTTATTTCCTCAATGGTTCTCCTCTCCATAAGGAATTTTGAGGAGACTCTTCCTTTCCTTTGTTTTGAGAAATGATCCTTGTTTATGAGGACACTTGTACTTGTACCATGCTAGGCGCTTCATTTTCAAGTTGTTTGTTGTCATCCAATTTGTGGAAATGACTGCTTCTTTTAACTTGCTTTTCAAAATGTGAGCAGCCGCTGTGGTCTTTGTCCTTATGGCTGAGATGATTTGTCATCTACCCTTGATGGGTTTGAATTTAACGGAGAGCTTGCAGTTGACCCGTTTTTTGACAACTTGATTTCCTGTAGCTTTGTCCTTGATTTCTTTCTTTTGTGCAGAGGTTCCTTTTGACCCATTTTTCCTTTTTTTTTTTCTTTTTTTTAGAAGCAGCCTCTCCATAAAGAATGTCGAGGCAACTTGATTCTGAGATGACTTGAGTAGTGTAGGGATAGCATCGTGACTGTGCAGACCCAACCATAACTTCTTTATTCTGTCGCTTTTAAGCTCAAAATTCAGACACCTCTCTGTCGGATCTTCCATTTCTGGGTTTTCGGAGAAATCATTCTGGCCCTAACCCCTTGAATCGGCTTTGCCTCGGTACTGTTTGAAGTCTTGCGTACCCTTTGCTGGATCCTTTCCATGATTACCCTTCAAAACTTCCCCTTTGATGGTGCTTCTGCATTGTACTTTTGTATTGAATTTTATTCGTACCTGCACTTGGTTAGTATTGAAAATATGTATGCATGTTTGAAATGAAAATGGGGTTTCACCATTTCGGATGTACTTTTTTTTTTTTTATGTGGCCCCCGCCGTCGGCGGCTGCTGCCGCTGACGTTTTGGCGGCTGCTGCCGCCCTCGTTCGGTGGCAATTTGGCGGCAGCTGCCGCCATCATTCGGCGCATTCTTCTATAAAAACAAGTTTCTTGTTTGGTTTTTCATTCATCCTTCCTTTTCTCTCTTCTTCTTCTTATCTTCAAAGAATGAATCCTTTTTTTACTCACAGCATGCACAGCTGGATTAGGAGTCTCTCTAAAGTCGAAAAGATCAACTTGGGGAGGTACGGTCTCTCTCCTATCGTTACGCTCAGGGGGGTGGTGATCGACTGGAACTTTTTATGGGCCTGCATCAGACTTTGGGATCCTGAGGCCCATGTTTTCCGGTTCGGAGCCATGATGGAGGAGATGTGTCCTCTTTTTGAGGAGTTCTGTGCTATCATAGGGTGCGACCCCAATGCCCCTTTGGTCAGGCATGAAGTCAAGATCGGGTATGTTCGGTCGTTTGAAAACCTGTTTCAGTTCAGCCGACCACAAGCTAGGGCCATGATTGTTGGTGATCAGAAAGCAATTTTGTTGCCCCTGATTGATGAGTTTTCAGGGGTCTGTTCAGATGACCCAGACCGGATGAGGCTAAGGATGCGGGCCTTGGTTTTTTGTTTATTGGCTGGCTTCTTGTTCAACAAGGATCCGGGCTACGGGGATTTGCGACTTTGTCCCATGGTTCGGCAGATGGAGGATATGGGTTGCATAGGTGGTATTGTGCTGGCAGAAACTATCAGGAGCCTCGACAGAGCCGCTTTAGGCTTTGAGGATTGGACGGTTTCTCCTATTATTCTTCAGGTATTTCTTCTTTTTCTATTTCTTATCTTTTCTTCTTTTTGGCCTGTTCCTTTGTAATAGAAAGGATCCATTACTCAGGTTTGGTTGAAGGACCATCTCCAAGTGGTTGCCACTCCTACTTTGCTGCCTTATAACCCTGTCCAGTATCGCATGCGGAGGATCTTGATCACACATCCGTCTGCTGATGCCTGGACCTCATGGTTGATTGAATTGGGTCCAAACGAAATGTTGTGGTTTGTACCTTGGTACGGCATTACCCGCTTTATTCAAGTCAGCTCTCACCATACTCAGGTTTACCTTTTAGGCCTTACCCATTGTACTTGGTACTGCGCTTCGCGCGTTATGAGGCAGATGGGAATAGATCAGACTGTACCGATCATGGATGACTCTTTATCTGATTCCACCATCACTCCGGGAGTTACCCGAGCTGTCCTTAGAGCTTGGGTTAGAGATCATCAGATGGTTAGGCCTTTACCTAATCCTGCTGGTATTCAGACTTCTCCTGAGTATCGGGCCTGGTTCGTGAATGCTGTCTGGCCGGTTGAAAAGCTGAGGAGGAACGCACTGCTGAGTGCACTTGAGGGTTGGACTCAGGCTGACACTGGTGAGGGGGTTAGGATTGATGAGGAGATTGTGTTGACTCCTTGGACAGGCGAGGCTGGAGAGAGTTCAACAGCTAGGGATGACTCGGAGGACGTTGCCCCACGAAGGCGACGGGCCACCTAGACTCTGATAGGCTTTTATTCTTTGGTTTTGAGATGTATTTTTGTTTCATGGATTTTATTTTATTTTATTTTATTTTTTTTTTTGGCTTTTTGCTTGTACTGTTTGGCTTTATTTTTATTTTTTTTTTTATTGGAGTGTTGTTTGACTTTTAAGCTTTCCAAGCACGTTCCAACTTTATTCCTTTAAGCTCTAATTTTTGCCTAAGCTGCCCTTCCGGGTTTTCAACTTAGCGAGCTACCCATTTTTGCCTAAGCCGCCCTTTCGGGTTTTCGACTTAGCGGGCCCCGACTTTTTGCCTAAGTCGCCCTTTCGGGTTTTCGACTTAGCGGGTTTTTCTTTGTTTTTTTTTTATTATATTTTTTTTTATTATTTTTTTTTTGTTTATTTTTTTTTATTAGCAAAGAAGAAAGAATGATGAAATGATGATTTTTATTAATGTTTAGACCGTGCCCGATGAGGGCTGCCTACATATCTCCGATATGTAATTTCTTTTTTTTTTCGAAGAGAATCAGGTCTAATGTAGTTCATTTTACATTATGCAATGCTTATACAAAATATCTCTTTAACTGATCTAAATTACATGGATTTGCAAATTCTAAACCATCCAAATCAGTTAAAATGACGGCTCCGCCGGACAATACTTTCTTCAACACATAGGGGCCAGCCCAATGAGGACGAAACTTCCCACGTGGATCTTGAATTGGCTGCCTAATTTCCTTCAGAACCAAACAGCCTTCTTCTAGTTTTCGGTCTTTGACCTTCTTATTAAAATGCCGTGCCATTCTTCTTTGGTAGACTTGGGTTTGGTGGATTGCTTTCAACCGCTTTTCATCCATACCCAAAAGTTGCAAATGATAATTCTTCACCCAATCTGCTTCGCTGATCTGACTTTCTTGGATAACCCTTGCTGACTGAACTTCCAGCTCCATAGGCAATACTGCTTCCATACCATATACCAACGAATACGGAGTTGCTCCGGTGGGTGTTCTAATTGAAGTCCTGTATCCCCATAAGGCATTTGGTAGCTGTTCGTGCCAAGCTTTGTGCTTTTTAGCCGTCTTCTGCAGAATGACTTTTATGGCCTTATTCGCGGCTTCTACAGCTCCATTTGTTTGTGGATGATAGGGCGAGGACTTATGATGTTGAATTCTCGTTTCTTTCAACAAATTAGAAAATGCACTCTGAAAGTGAGACCCATTATCTGTGATGATCTCGAAAGGCGTTCCGTACCGACAAAGGATGTTAGTACGAACGAACTGTGCTGCCTTCTTGGCATTTAGAACTGAATAAGAGGCTGCCTCGATCCACTTAGTGAAATAATCTACAGCAACCAGGATGAATTGATGACCGTTAGAGGCCTTCGGGTGGATTTTTCCGATCACGTCTATGCCCCAAGTTGCGAAGGGCCATGGAGAGGCAATAGGATTCAAATTGACCGGAGGCTGTTTTTGCAACTTAGCGAAGATTTGACATTTATGGCACTTCTGCGCGTGCCTCACGCAACCTGCAGTCATAGTTGACCAGTAATAACCTAGGTTTGCGATTTTACGAGCCAAGGCTATCCCGTGCATATGCGGGCCAGATTCCCCATTATGTAAGGAACCCATGATGGCTTGAGCTTCTCCCTCGTCCACGCACCTTAGGTGCAGGCCATTCGAACTCCTCTTATACAGAACTCCCCCAGTAAGGCAGTATCCGGATGCTAACTGCCTCAATGTTCGTTGATCAGTCTTGGTAGATCCCTCCGGGTAAGTTTCATTCTGAAGATAAATCTGTATATCCCAGTACCAGGGCTTGTCATCCACCAAATTCATGACATGTGCTGGCTGTTTCTATAGCCGAACAGTGATAGGTCGAATGACTTGGTCTCCTCCCACGTTGACCATGGAGGCCAGAGTAGCCAGAGCATCAGCGAACTGATTCTTGGCTCGCGGTAAGTAGTGGAAGGATAAATCTTCAAATTGCTGGGCCAATTCGTCCAAACGTTGTAGGTAAGGAACCAAACGCTCTTCTTTAATTTTCCATTTTCTCAAGGCTTGAGAAACTATCAAATTGGAATCCCCGAAAACCTTGAGGACTTTTACTTCTTTTTCTAGGGCTGCTTCTAACCCCTTTATGCAAGCTTCATACTCGGCTTCATTGTTGGTGCAGTTGAAATCCAACTTGACTGCGATTGGAACATATTCTCCACAGGGAGTTTTGAATACGACTCCAATCCCATTTCCATGGTAATTTGAAGCTCCATCGAAGTACATTTCCCAGACTTCACTTTCCAAGTTCAACAAGTCTTCATCAGGAAATTCTACCTCCGGCATTTGGTCTTCGACCGGTAATTCTGCTAATTGATCGGCTAAGGCTCCACCTTTCACCGACTTCCGTTGCACAAACTTCAAATCATAAGCTGCGAGTACTGATACCCACTTAGCCATCTTACAATCAAGAACCGGCCTCTCCATAAGGAATTTCAAGGGGTTCGATTCAGAAATAACGCTTGTGGTGTAAGATGAAAGATAGTGCTGTAGCTTTGTACAGGCCCATACTAGAGCCAAACACAGCTTTTCTATCTTATTGTATTTCAATTCGTAGTCTAGCATTCTTTTGCTGAGGTAATACACGGCATTTTCTACCCTTGTATCTTCTGCTTGTTGAGCTAGCATTGCACCCATCGCTTCTTCTGTCACTGATAAGTACAGCAGCAAAGGCTTTCCTAGCCTTGGTGGCTGTAAAACTGGTGGGGATAACAGATACTGTTTGACTTGGTCGAAAGCTTTCTGACAATCCTCATTCCATTTGACGGCCACTCCTTTTCTGAGCAATTTGAAAATCGGTCCACAAGTATCGGCCAATTGGTTGATGAATCGGCTGATGTACTGTAGCCTTCCTAAGAAACCCCGAACTTCTTTTTTCCGTCCTTGGTGCTGGCATTCCCAAAATGGCTTTGGCTTTTGAAGGGTCAATCTCTATGCCCTTCTGGCTGACCATATGCCCTAGAAGTACACCGGATGTAGCTCCGAATAGGCATTTTGCCGGGTTGAGCTTCAAATTGTACTTTCGAAGTCTAAGGAAGAACTTCTCAAGTGCGGTTGCATGTTTGTCAGCTGTTTTTGACTTAATGACCATATCGTCGACATACACTTCTACTTCTTTGTGAATCATGTCATGGAAGATGGTCGTTGCCATTCTTTGATAGGTTGCCCCGGCATTTTTGAGCCCAAAAGGCATGACCCTGTAGCAGTAGGTTCCCCATTCCGTGATGAATGCCGTCTTCTCTTTGTCTGGAAAATGCATCATTATTTGGTTATATCCAACAGCAAGATCGGTCAAGGAGACCATCTCGTGTCCCGCCATTCGGTCTACCAACAAGTCAATATGCGGCAGGGGGAAGTCGTCCTTCGGACATGCTTTATTCAAATCCCGGTAGTGTACACACATTCTGACTTTGCCATCTTTCTTCGGCACCGGTACAATGTTTGCTAACCATGTCGGGTAGGCAATGGGTTCTATGAACCTGTTCTCCAGTTGCTTGGCTACTTCCTCCTTGATTTTCAAGGACCATTCTATCTTCAGCCTTCTTAGCTTCTGTTTTACTGGCTTAGTCTCAGGGTATACTGGAATCTTGTGCACCACTATTGCCGGGTCAATTCCCGTGATGTCACTTGCCTTCCACAAACTTCTTTAAGCATTCACTGATCTGTTCCCTGTTCACACAGTCAGATGCAATGTATGTATGTTCATTTTCTTCTTTGCCAATTATTATTTTTTCTTTATCATTTTTCATTTCATTTATTTCTTTTTCATTATTTTTGCTTGGAAATGCTTGGAAAGATAGACATGCGGGGTAGTCAATAATTTGCAAGCCTTTATTGATAATGACAGAATCATCTTCAAAAATTACATCAAACTTGAAATCTGGATTTTCAAAATCTGACACAGACGACTCAGGACTGGAACTGGACTCTGACTCGGTTTCAGACTCGGGGTCAGACTCAGACTCAGTACAGGACTTGATTACAGATTTTGACTCTAGGTTTGACTCGGGAGGGGGTATATCAGCAGTGCGTTCCTCCTCGGCGTACTAGTTGGTGAAAGGTCCTTCGTTCGGCTTGATCAGGCTCGGCAGGTCTTGATCCCCATTATTTCCTGTGATAACCGCAACCTCATCAAAGAGACTAGGCTGCATAAAGTCTTCTACTTCCAGTTCAGTTATTGCTTCAACTTCTTCAGATAAGCCATTTAGGTCCAGGCCACGGATGTCACTCACTTCTAGGAATAGCTCGAAAGGATCGATCAATTCCTTGGTCAGAAACAATAGCATTTACCCCGTGATTTGGTAAGGGATTAGTGCTAATGTTCGGCTTCCTTCTTGGGATGATTGAACCGTTGTCTACCAGGTCTTGGATGCGTTTCTTAAGCGTCCAGCACGCTTCAGTCTTGTGCCCGTTACCCTGATGGTACTCACAGTATTCATCAGCTTTGTAGTTCCTTCGTAATGGGTTGGGTGGTGGCCTGTCTTCTAAAGGCTTGATGTAGTTTGCTTTGACAGCTTCTCGGAATACCAAAAGGATTGGCATACCGAGATCAGTATATATTCTTCTCGACTGACTGCCGTTTCTCACGTTTCCCACACGTAAAGGATCCGTCGTGTGGGTGATGCTTGCCACTTCATGGACTTTGCTAGATTGGCTAGGTTTCTTGTATTTTGAGGTTCCCGGGTCTTCTTTCAGTTGCCCTATTTGGATTAAGTCTTCCACCTTAGTTGCAGTCGCAATGGGCGATTGGAACGTAGGCAAGTACTGTGTTTGAAGCTGTGACTGGTAGACAGGCAGTAAGTTCTTGATTATTATATCAACTTGTTCCTGTTCAGAGGGTCGGCTGATCATTTGGGTGACCTTGGCCCTTTTCCTCGTAAGGAACGAGGGAAAGGGTTCATTGTTTTTCTGTTTGGTGGTTTCCAGTTTTTCTCTTATTTTCTGAGCTTCCAGCTCAGAAGCAGTTCTGGAGGGCATGTCATCCAGGTTAGGGGTAGGGTTTGTTGGTTCAGCAGTAGGACCCTGATTGGAGGTAGCAGGTTCACTTCCCCCAGCGGAAGCCCCATTTCTATTACTATTACTCAATTCAGCTATCAGGACGGTCCTTTGGGCAGTCAATGCCTCATTCATTCTGGCCTCCATTTTGGCCTCCAGTCTGGCCTCCAGTTGTTCAATAAGGTTTTGGATATCGGCAAGTGATGCCATTGATGCAGGTGGGGTTGTTGAAGTTATAGGTGAAGCTGGTGTAACTGACACTTGAACAGGGGGTACCTGTAAGCGTAAGGGTAATGGCATTAGGGTATAGTGGGCGGCATTGTGTGTCAGAGTAACTGATATGAGGTAGACCGACTCTTTGTCCAACTGTGCATGACTGACAAACAGAAGGATATTTTTGTGTCCATCTACTCTCTTCTCTCTGTTTTTTTTTTTTTTTTTTTTTAATGCTTATGGTATGTCATGAATGCGCACAACAACACGTCATAATTTATTTTAATGAGATGATTCGTACCATTGGGTGCATATAGTCCTAAAGGATAGGTTCTATAGGCTATGACACAAATAGAGAATCGGCTTATTAAGGGACCCTTGAACCTTGAGTATGGATATACCTAACCACATGTGAAACAAGGAGTTTCGCGTGGGTCCAACGGTACGCATACTCATGTGCCACCCCCAAAAGGATTAGGGATGGTTTGCGGTAACAGGGAGGACGCTTTGGCTGTCCGTCGACATAATCAAAGAGACCTGCCGATCAGCGCTACTTGCTATCCAGACTCAGAAGTTTGAACAGAAAGAGAAGAAATTCATTTGAAGTTCATTTTTTATGCAATGGAGAAAAGGATTCTCAATCGTGCAAATAAATCAACAAGTTTTAATGTTTTAATCACATTTTTCCATTAAGTCCGGATTTATCAAGTATTCTTAAGGAAAGAACACTTGATTCGTATTAGGGTACCCTGCAAAACAAAGCATAATAAAATAATACCTTAAAGAAAGGCCAGTTAGTTTTTCACAACAATTGTAGTCCACTTTTATGCAAAATGATTACATAACCTCCCCAGTGAAGTCGCCAAACTGTGAACCCCTTCCCCAAAAGCACATAGGCATGTGATGCATATGACAAAAGAAAGAAATGCACGTGAGTGTGTGAGTCGCCACCTTGTTTAATTATTTTAGGGTAAACTAGGAAAAAACCCTGAATGACTTCAATTTTAATTAACCTAGTTACTAGATTAATTATCCCAATGTGTAAGGCATGGTATGCAAACCCGAGATGGATCCCGAGACTATGTCATGCTGATAAACTAACCGATGAATGAATGTTTTGCAAGGTGAATGATGGATTAATGAAATGTTTGAGTGATTTTGATGATTTTGATGATTTCGATGATTTCGACTTGTCACCCGGGGTGAAATCCCGAACGTGCCTACGTACTTCCGTTTGAATGGAAGATCAAAGTCAACGTAGTTCGATAGGCCTTCTTTGAAGGGCTTTGAATGGGTATGCTTTATGCATGAGTGTGTATGCTTTGTGCATGATTTTGTGTATGCTTTGTGCATTTTGTGTGTATGCTTTGTGCATGATTTTGTGTATGCTTTGTGCATTTTTGTTTAGGCATTTTGCCAAAAATTGATTGATTTAGGCATTTGTGCCAAAATGGTTCATTTAAACGATTTGTCGCTTAAAAGATTGATTTTAAGGCATTTTGCCAAAAATGTTGATTTTAAGCGATTTGTCGCTAAAATGGTTGATTTTACGGTTTTAAACCGAAAATGATTGATTTTGAGGCATTTTGCCAAAAATGTCGATTTTAAGCGATTTGTCGCTAAAATGGTTGATTTTAGGCCTTTGGCCGAAAATTGGTTGATTTAGGCAATTAATTTGCCAAAATGTTCGATTTAAGCGATTTGTCGCTAAAATGGTTGATTTTAGGCCTTTGGCCGAAAATTGGTTCATTTTAAGGCATTTTGCCAAAAATGTCGATTTTATGGCTTTGAGCCGAAAATGTGTTGTTTTAGGCAATTAGTTTGCCAAAATGTGCGATTTAGGCTTTTGTGCCACGATTATCGATTAATCGGGCGTTCAAGCTTAATCACAATTTACTGTTTAAACATGATTGATTAAAGCTTTTAGCCACAATTATTGATTAATTGGACTTAAGCCAGATTTATTCGAAATAAGGCGATTGAACCGTAGTTATTAATTAACTAGGCTCTTTAGCCAATATTGTCGGATTTAAGCTTAACTACCACAATTATTAATTAATCGGGCGTTAAGCTTAATCATGTTTGTTTTTATTAAAGCAATTTATTTACCAAAAAAATAATGACGTGGATGCATTTATGCAATTGTAGAATTATTAAGAGTAGAAGAGAAATATGCATGAAGTGCTAACATTAAATAGGCAGAGTTTTGTTTACATACCTGATTTAATCGACGACCGCTTCTTAACTCCCGATTAAGCTCCTCGCTTAGGAAATATTAATTAATTTTAATTTGTTTAATTTTAATGTCCAAATATCACAATAAAAATGCAATAAAAAATTAAATTAAATGCAAAAAGCGGTAAAGAAAACGCAAGGAGCCTGAGAGGGAGAAGGATTCGTCCGTCAAAACGGACAAGAGGTGTCAAAAACAGCCTGAAAATGGCCTATTTATAGGCCATTTTCGGGTCCCGGGCGGTAGCTGCCGCCTGGCATGGCGGTAGCCACCGCTCAAAAATCTGGGCGGTAGCTGCCGCCAGGCTCGGCGGTACCTACCGCCCTGTCGGTGGGGCGAGAGGCCTCGCCCGCGCGGGGCGAGAGGCCTCGCCCGCGCGCGGCGCGAGAGACCTCGCCCGCGCGGGGCGAGAGGCCTCGCCCGCGCGCGGCGCGGGAGGCCTCGCCCGCGCGGGGCGAGAGGCCTCGCCCGCGCTGGGCGCCAGGCCCCGCCCGCGCTGGGCGCCAGGCCCCGCCTGCGCTTGGCGTGGGCTGGCGCCGCCGTGGCCGGTGTGGCCACCGTGCCTCGCTTCGGGAGCCTTTTTGGGAGTTCCGGACTTCCGAAAAATATTCCGGGACCTGTTCCGCGATCCTCGTAAAATTCCGGACGTTTCAAGTACCATATTGACATATTTCCGGTGAACTTCCGAAATGGCCTCCGGTCCGGCCTGTCATTGTAGCAAATTTACTGTAGCAAAGTCAACCAACAGGCTTTTTGAGCCTCAAAATTTGAGTATTCACAGCATGCACTTACTCAAGTAGTAAACGACATTCTCCTTGTAAGAGTCTGGCATCTCTTGTGCTGGCATCGCCCCTATCGCTTCATCGGTTATTGATAGATAAAGGAGGAGTGGCTTTCCTGGCCTCGGGGACTGGAGAACTGGAGGATTGAGCAAATATCCTTTGATCTGTTCAAAGGCTTTCTAGCATTATTCATCCCAAGTCCTTAGGGCATCTTTTCTCAATTTCTTAAAGATCGATCCACAGGTGTCTTCTAACTGTGAAACAAATTGATTAATGTATTGAAGGCGGCCTAAGAACCCCCGAATCTCCTTTTCTGTCTTAGGAGGTTGCATCTCCAGAATGGCTTTAGATTTGATGGATCGATCTCGATTCCTCTTGGAGACCATGTAGCCCAGATTGATACTAAACGGGGCTCCAAACAGTCATTTAGCAGGATTAAGTTTCAAATTGTACCGGGGAAGCCTGGAGAAGAACTGTTCGAGGGTAATTAAATGGCTTGGCTTGTCCCTAATGTGGACAACGATGTCACCAACATACACTTCTATGTTCTTGTGCATCAGGTCATGAAGGATTATGGTAGCTATCCTCTAATAACTGGCACCGGAATTCTTCAGCCCAAATGGCATCATTCTGTAACAAAAGGTACCCCATTTGGTGATGAACAAAGTCTTTGGTTTATCTGGTGGATTGATTAGCATCTGATTATATCCTGCATACAAATCTAAGACTAAAATCACATTGGATCCTACTATTCTGTCAACGAGCAGGTCAATATGGGGCAGATGGAAATCATCTTTGGTGTGACATCCTACTGAATTGAGTCGTTGCATTGAGAGACGAGTCGGACCGAACCAGAACCCAATTTGAGCCATTAGAGTGGGGTAGAATGGGATTTAACTTAAATCATTAAAAGAATATAAAGATTTAGACTCAATTGAAATAAAAGTATAAGGATTAGGACCTAATTGAAATAAAGGATAATGTTTAGGTATTAAATGGTAAAATATTGAAAATTTAGGTACTATTTGGTAATTTTTTTACATACTAGAAGATATATTTAGAGGTTACCCGAAAATTCCATTCACTTTACCTTCTCCATCTTCTCCTTTGTCTTCTTCCTTCACTTTACCTTCTCCATCTTCTCCTAAATCTTCCTCCATTTTCTACCTTAATATTCAACCTTTCAAGCATTAAATTCAACCTATAACTCTATCCAAGTAAGTTAAATTTCTTGAATTTCATAATTTAGTGAGACTTGGGATGATTAATAAGATGTTATTATGTATAGGAGAGGTGAGCTCAAAGTGAGAAGAAAAAGCAAGCTAAGAAGAAGGTTTAAAGCTTTTTGGTTAAAGGTTTGATATCTCTTTTAGTTTAACAAATTTTCTTGTATGAGAATATGTGTAGTGTGATGATAGTGATAAGATATGTTCCTGAATGTTGAGTAATAGGTCTGAGAATGTTGATAAAGCATGGGATGCATTGAATAAATGAATTGATATTGATTTCATGCTGAAACAGGTTTGTTGGTAAACTGACCAGTAACTTCAACCTGAACTTGAACCTGTTTACCGATGGAATTAGGAAGTGGTATGGAAGAGTTATTTGTTCCTTTATGTTTTAGCTGTCTATGAGCTTTGGAATCACCTAAATTGGACTTATAAATTGAAAGATATGCCCAAAATAGTACAAACTGTGCAGGCTGGAAATCAAAAATCTGGGCGGACTGGAAGTTGCTAATTTAATTCAATATTTGACTACTTTACCAACATATTTCAGAGAGGTACATGTTTGTACCCTAATGTGTTAGCTAACCATAGAATTTATAATCATCTAAATTGGCCTCATAAATTGAGAGATATGACCAAAATGGTACAAACTGTGTAGGCTGAAAACTAACAGCGGGGCAGACTGAAAGTTGCTACTTTAATTTAATATTTGACTACTTTACCAATATATTTTAGATAGGTGATAGAAGACATATTTGTACCCTAATGTGTTATCTAACCATAAAATTAAGAATGACCTAAATTGGACTTAAGAAGAAAGAGTTATACTAGAATTTGTGAAACATGTACAGGCTGCCCTGGCAGATTTTAAGGCTACATTAGAAATGATGTTGGAATGCATATGTAGATTCATTCAGCCTAAGATTAGTACTTAAATTAAAATCAAAAATTTCCCTAATCTGAATGGTCTAAATTACGTTACATAGAGATTAGTAAGAGTTGCGTCGCGGGTGCAACAGTTAGATTAATTTCATGCAAGTTCCTTTACAAGTTATCAATTGTTTGCATTATTACTCATTCGATATTACTTGTAGTTGTTTATGAAATCCTTTTAAAGCATGAAACAGATTAGCGATGTATAGAATGAGACAACATATAGGTACACAGTATGGTTTATGCATTTTATGAATAATACAGATAATATGCTCCATTGAGGTTAGGTAGAAACCACGTAGATAAGGCTATGTCGCGACATAGGATAGCAGATCTGCGTCCCATTCAGTTTGGTACTCCGGCTACAGGCCGTTGAGTGGATATGATTTATATACGGGTCATAGCAGCCCAGCCATATAGTATTCATCCAGTTTCATATAGTCTTTCTTATCACTTCGGTTTCACTGTAACCTTATGGAGCCATACAGTTATGAAATTGTGTTATTTATAAATTATATGATGTTTGATAAAAATTGCATAATTCATACAACATAATGAACAGCAGGTAAGACCATGAAAGTATAATGATATGTGTGCTTACACGCTTATTTATTTAATTCTTATTAAGTTGAGATATCCACTGAGCTTTATTTGGACCAAGAGAGAGTCATCTTTACAACTGCTGCAGTTCATATTTTGAAGACCCAGTCTTCAGGGTAACTACTCATTTTGATATTTTGATTCTGTGGCATGTACAAGGCACATAATTGGGCCCATTTCATTTTGGAAAATAGTGTAATGTCTTGTATATATTAGATAAATGTCTGTATATAAATGATGTATAAAGCAGTAGCATGACATAATTTTTAGCATACAGGATGATATCAGTATGACAGGACATAGGTTCAACCAGATTGTAGCGTCTTGGCTTAATTCATTCGGTGTGCCTAAGGCCTTGGTGAAAAGAGCATAAGGAATTCAGGTTAAATGTCTTTGGAATGGGGTTAGGTAGAGGTCTTGGTTCCAATTGCTAAATCAACTTGTCATCAACAACCTTTTGGAAAAAAAAGGAAAGAGGGACTCCAAGGTCCGTGAAATTGCGTCTATCTATTCGAGCAACTGGTCTTGGGGGAGGAGAAGGAAGTTGTCTTTAGCAGGTCAGGTTGGCCACCTCACCTCCTTTTTGAGGGATGGTAGGAACTGCATGATAGCTAACTTGGGGCTTATTTTATCTAGAGGAAGAAGTTTGATCCTCTTTTATCTGGCTTGACTGATCAGGTCCTCAATTTTTATGGCAAGGGCGATAGGAACTCGAAAGTTTGGGAGGTACTATGTCCTCAAGTGGTTATGGTAGGAGGGGAGCAGATTCTTGACGATGATATCAATCTGTTCTTACTCAGAAGGACGGTTAAGCATCTGAGCAGCCTTGCCTTTCCGCCTCCTAAAGAATGAGGAAAAAGATTCTCGTGCTCCTTGTTTGGTAGTTTCCAAGTCCCTCTTTGTAATGTTAACCTCCATGTTATAATGGTACTGCTGGTTGAATTCATTACAAATCTCATCCCAAGTTCTCTTTCTAGTGTTGTCTAGGGCGACAAAACAATGGAGAGCAACTCCAGTGAGAGATTGCTGGAATAATTGAGCAAGGAGTTCATTGTTCACACGAAGAGGAGTGAGAGCACCCACATACATTTTCATATGAGTCTTGGGGCATGTGGTGCCATCAAATTTGTCCATGGTAAACATCTTGAACTTGGATGGTAGCCTAGCCTTTGGAAAGAGTGGGAGAGAGTCCATATCGATAAGATCCTCATATTTCTTGATGCTTTTGAGGAACTTCTCGAAGGAGTCCATTTTCTGCATCATTTTCTTTACCTGAGGAGAGGCAGAGGATCCCCTATCTAGCTCGGGGTAGCCATAGCATTGGAAGTGGCCCCTATCTCAGGACCCGACCCTCAGGCAGTCTGATCGCTATTGGGTGGGGCAGTAGGTTGTCCATTAGATACCCCAGTTTGATTCGAAGGAGCATTACCACTTTGGCTGGTGTTCCTTAAAGCCCTTACTTCCCCAGAGTGGTCTCCCGCTGAGTAGTTCGGTCAGCATGTTGCAGAAGTGGGTTTCTTGATCCTAGAGCATTTCTTCCATCATAGCCCTTAGATCAGTAGATGGAGTAGCAGTCATTGTTATCATTCTCTGGAAGAAGCAAACAAAAGGAGGTATCAGTATACATCATTAAGGTTTCATAACTCAGGTCTGTGTTTGAGGTTTTTTTTAGGGTTATAGGTGCTCAGATTGGTGTTTTGAGGCTTTAGGAAATGTTTATGGTGCTCGGGTCGGTGTTCGAGGCTTTTGGTGATTTTAAGTAGCGAGGAAGCAATGCGTGAGTCAAGAGTTGAGGGCATGACTCGGGTATTGCTCCTAGTTTGGAAATTTTGGGTGCTTAGGTCTGATTTAAGGCTTTAGTGTGCTCAGGTCTGTGTTTGAGGTTTTTTGGTGTTATAGGTGCGCAAATTGGTGTTTTGAGGCTTTTAGGAAATTGAGGTGCTTAAGTTAGTATTTGAGGCTTACGTAAGGGGAAAGCAATGCATGAATCAAGATTTAAGGGCATGATTTGGAGATTGCCCCTATTTTGGAACTGACGGGGTGCTCAGATCGGTGTTTGAGGCTTTTAGGAAATGTTTGTGGTGCTCGGGTCGGTGTTCAAGGCTTTTGTTGATTTGAGTAGTGAGGAAGCAATGCGCGAGTCAAGAATTAAGGGCGTGACTCGGGAATTACTCCTAGTATGGGAATTATAGGTGCTTAGGTCTCATTTAAGGCTTTAGGTTGCTCAGGTTAGTGTTTGAGGCTTTTGGTGAGTGAAGAAGCAATGTGCGAATCAAGATTTGAGGGCATGATTTGGGCATTGCCCCCAGTTTGGAAATTATGGGTGCTCAGGACAGTGTTTGAGACTTTAGGTATTTTTTAGGTGCTCAGGTCGGTATTTGAGGCTTTTGGTATTTTTGAGGTGCCCAAGTCAGTAGTTGAGGCTTTTGGTATTTTGAGGTGCTCAAATCAGTGTTTGAGGCTTTTGGTGAGTGAAGAAGCAATGTGAAAAACAAGATTTGAGGGCATAATTCAAGCATTGCCCCCATTTTGGGGATTATGGGTGCTCAGGTCAGTGTTTAAGGCTTTAGGTATTCTTGAGGTGCTCAGGTCGGTGTTTGAGGCTTTTTTTATGTGGGAAAGCTTTAGTCGGCTACATCTCCTTGGGTAAGGATTGATGTTTAGGTTTGACCATTGGTTGGTGCTTAGGTTTACTTATTGGTTCATAACATGAAATGCTTGAACGCAGGGATGTTATGGCAAAATGGTTTCATGATTTTCAGGTGCATATAATCTTAGGGATCGATTCTAGGGTCATTACATGTTTTGGTGGATTGGTTTAAGGGTCTCATCTGCCATAGGTGGAATATACCTCGTCATTTAACCATGTCGTATCAAATGGAACGATTAGTATGCCAAACCCTTTAACCTATCGTAAGGAACAGAGGTACGCATGTTGGGTGAGTAGCTTTCTCGACTCGGGGCAACTCTAAGGAAGATTGCCCTTAAATGATAATAGCAACTCGGTTTGTTTAATTCTAATGACGGGAAAGGATCCCAGATGATGCATCTGAATGTATGCAAGGGTGATTTTTCAATTAGACTCAAACCGGAGATTTGAAGCCTATTCAGTAGTCCTCTTATTATATTTTTTTTAGTTCAAAAAATGTTTAAGTCCCCAAAGGAGTCGCCAACTGTGAGCCCCCTTCCGAGCGCCATGGAAAAGATCCGAAGGACAGAGTCAATCCAGACGGGCCCATTGGTCGGTTCGTCACGAAAACTGGAGGAACTCTTTACTATTCCTTTTTGTTTGTTTAGATTTATTGTGGCTCGGTTTAGCATTTAAGTGTATCGGATTAGCTCTTTGGAGCACTTTGACAGGTGTGTGGCGTGTTAGAGTCGCCACCTTAGTTTGTTTTTTTTTTTTTTGGGAAAGCTAAGGAAAAAACCTTGTGATAGCTCCATTTTCAATTTACCTTCTGGATAAAATGCACTAGCCTCGTATCATTAGGTTCAGGGACTAGGTTTTTCGCTTCTTTTAAAATGAATCAACAGTTTGGGTCATAATTAAGAAATCAAAATTAGTATTTTGCATGAATGTCAATTCATCGATGCATGAGCATACTAATAATGCATGATAATGTCAGAAATATAGTGCATTAAAAGTAAATAAAAGTGTGTAATTCAGAGGAGAGCCCAACTCTAGCCTCGTTTATCGAGGATTCTAGGTCGTGCGACACATTCTCCTAAATCCTGATCGGTCAGTTTGGTTGGGGGCTCGCTACCTAGGATAAAATACGTAGGTATGCCTTTGTACCTCGTTTGTATGAGGATCAAGGTGCACGGAGTTCTACCATCGATTAGGATGATAGGGTTTTTAAGGTGCCACTTGGGGAGTGGACTTATAGGTTTTACCAGGCGGCCCGGGTTTTAGTTGAAGACTGGTTTTACTGATTTTGCCAGATAGATCGAGCTTGGTGTGCTAAATGAACTGAGCTTAAAACATGCAATATGCCGTATGGATCAGGCTTAACAGTTGATATGGTGCCGAACGGACTAGGATTAATTGACAAAGATACGAGTCTTGAGTGATTATACCTAGGGGTGGCCATATTACGGTTCCGGGAACCGAAACCGTCGGTTCGAACCGTGACCGGAACCAAAACCGGGCCGAACCGAAACTAGAACCGGAAATTTCCGGTTCGGTTCCGGTTCCAAATTTTTGGAACCGCAAACCGACAGTTCCACAAAACCAGTCAGAACCGAATTGGAACCGCCGGTTCGCTGACCGGTTAGAACCGCTGGTTCGAACCGGTTCGAACCGGCGGTTCTAGTGCAGTTTTGTGTTTTTTTTAAAAAAAATTTTTTTTTTTAAACTTTGGATCATCGATACCAATCTAGTCAAAGAAACTTCCCGGAAGGCTTCATCCCCACCCACCCCACAAATGATGTCATCTTGTAACATATCTCTTCTTAGAATGGATATTATATAATATTTTTATCCTAAAATAATTTAAAATTTTATTTTGGACCTAATGAATTTAAAAAAAAAAAAAAAAAGGTTTGAGGGTCAAAATCAATTCTGGACCTATAACCTTTTCTTTAAATAATAATTAAAAAAAAAAGAAACATCAATAAGGAAAACAACACTGTATTGTATTATTGGAGTAGCTACAGCAAATACAATACAACCACTCCACTACCTCTTCTCCCTTTTTATGTCTGCTGTAAAATTAAAAATCTCTATTAGCTCTTAACCTCTCATCTCCTCTCTTTTCCTCTAATCTACATTATTCCTTAATTTCTTGTGTCAAGAGCTCTGATTTTCAAGAATGAGCAGCCAAACTCAAGCAGGTATATATATATGTCTTTGTATTTTTATATACACACTTTTCTTGAAACAAATTAAGTTTGAATAGCCCTTTTTTTTTAATTATGTTCAAACTTTTTTAAACAAAAAATAAATTCAGTTGAAGAATTTTTTTTAAAAAAATAATTAAGTTCAAATCTTTAAAAAAATAAATTTAATTGAAGTATTTTTTAATTTTTTAGGTGTATTTTTTTTACAAATAACTTTCACAAATTTATTAAATTTTGAAAACCGGTCTTCAAAATTTAAAATTTAAAATTATGCGATTTGCCGGAAAATCGATCGGAACCATCGGTTTTGTCACCGTACCGGAACCGGAACCGGAACCGTTCGGTTCCAAACCGGAACCGGAACCGAAAATTTTCGGTTCGATTCCAGTTCCAGTTTTTTTGGAATCGGAACCGCCGGTTCCAGAACCGTGGCCACCCTTAATTATACCCTCGTGCTTGTCACGCGGCCAGATCGGAGATCCACGGCATTAATCGACCAAATTATAGTCGAGTTTCTCTCCAAATAAGCTAAGGTAGGGCATAAGGATCCGAATTATAGTCTTATATTGTACTAATGTTAATTAACAGATTATTAATTAATTCTTAAATTAATTAATAACAAATTACTTAACTAATAACTTTGGTCTAAGGAAGACCAAAGTGTAAGTGAAAGTCGAAAGGGTTGACCTTTAAGTAACAAGTCGGGCCTTAACTCAACTAAGGAAGAAGAGCAAGGTCGGACTATATTGCCTTAGAATTGCAAAAAAGGGGGAATGATTAGAATTGCAAAAAAGGGGGAATGAGAGTCGTTGAAGCTTGAGATGCACTCAATCAAGCAACAAGAGGTGACAAATAAGGAGGGGGAGGGTGCCTTTTATGGGCCAAAGGGTTGGGAAAATCTGTACTGAATTGCCCCTAATCGACATCGAAATGCTCATATTCGGTACCGATTATGGCCTTCGATGGATGTAAAATTGGTACCAATTAAGGGATAATCAGTGCTGCATTGAGCTGTTAGGCACTGATCAAGGCAAATTACTGCCCTGACCTTACCCTTTGATTCTAGGGTTTTTGGGCTTCCGAAGGTCCGTTCGAGGCCTAAACGACATCCGATCGAGCTGATTCTCACTCCTTTGGAACCATAACGGAATTTTCTAAAGCTTGGTGCTAAAATCATGGTCAATAGTAGTGTTATTTAGAGTTGTTAAGGGAAGAGGCAAAGATGGGGATTGGGAAATATTGGTGCAAATGCAGTTCAAGTAATATCTTGGGACTGACTTTGTGGTGTAATAATTGTTGAAGGATGGGGTCCTAATATGCTAGGGGTGGGTTCGGTATGTGGTATTATAGTGGGGGCAATACTTAGAAGAGGAGGCAAGATTACTATCTTGGGACTGACTTTGTGGTGTAATAATTATTGAAGGATGGGGTCCTAATATGCTAGGGGTGGTTTCAGTATGTGGTATTATAGTGGGGGCAATACTTAGAAGAGGAAGCAAGATTATAGGCATGGTTTGAGAGTCTTGGGGCAAAGAAGAGGCTTGAATTCTTGACTAATATCATTGCCATGCTGGAATAGGTGATAGAGATATACTATTAACCATGCATATGTAATAGTATAGTTATGAATGATTTTCTATTGACAATTATTTCTTTGTATTTAATTGGAAATTTGCATTAAATAAATGTTATTAGCATATGAACAATAATTGTGATTAGTACATTTTGTATGTATTTAATTGGACCAAGTAGAGAATGGATGTTTAGTACTGACTGTTAAACATATTCTCTAGGACATTAGAAATAATGTTTATTGTTCTTAATCTTGATTTATTTTAATATGAGCAAACATTGATTGTCTTGTGCTTTGATTCATTAAAGGGTGAGTTTCATTATTGGAATAATATTCTCGGTGAATTGGGCAAAGATATTTTGTGTTTGTGAAATATTAATTAATGATAGAATCCATGTCTCGGTTTAGAGATTGATGATGCACTTTAAGTAAGCTTATAAGGTTTCATAGTGTAAACCCTGCAGGTGGATATTGAATCCGACACATGAAATAAGTTGAGCGACAATCTTAAAGTTATATTGTGATTTAAATAAATTGTCAGTAAGTTATTTAAATGACAGCATCTGTAATCTTAACATGGGGAACATTATTTTATTATGTTGTGGAATAGTAAAATAAATAAGGAGTTCAGTCATGAGTTTTTAGTGGAATAATTCATGATTAATTATAATAAGAATATGTTGGTCTACATAGGTTCTTATTATAATTAGTAGCCTGATTTATTTTATTCCTGCGGTCCCTGTAGTGCCCTAATTATTTGGAAAGTTAAGGGTGTATTAAATAATAGATAAATTATTTAGTTTTAAAATAATTGATTTTATTTTAATTAAATAATTTTTTATTTAATTTATTTTATATTAAAAAATATCTTCCTATCGAAGAGAGGTTTTTTAATATAAGATTTGAAAACCCTAAGAATATAGAGACACACGTTATTCTATTCTCTGCCACTCAGAGAGTTCCAAAAGAGAGATAGTTAGGGATTACTGCAGAAGATCGTGGGTGACTCCAAGATCTCTGAAAAGAAGACCGGTGAGCGATTCTGCGCTTCAAGAGGTCAGTTTATTGATTTGTTCGATAATGTTTTTAGTTTGCCTCATATGGTTTCGATAAGGGTTGTTTCCGCTTTATACCCGCTCCCATCAATAGGAACATCTGCTCAAAAAATAAAACATGGCGTGAGACATAGAATTTATGAGAGCTAGAATCAAAGCAAATGTAACCTTCATAAAGTTTAACTGTAGCCAAGAAAAACACAAGGAGTAGACTGTGGAGATAATTTATGCTTTGCATAGGGTCGTAACCAAGGATAAAATAGACACCCAAACACCCTTAATTCGAAATAATTTGGACATTTCTGCAATAGAACTTGAAATGGTGTTATAGGTTTAGTGATCATCAATGATAATCTATTTATAGTGTAAACAACAGTTTCGAACGCGTAAGTCCAAAATTTTTTTGGTACACCAGAGTGATTCAGAAGAGTCCTTCCAACCTCAACTATGTGTCTGTGTTTGCGCTTGGCACATCCATTTTGTTCAAGAGTATATAAGGACAGGAAATTCTTTGGGTTATGCCATTATCTCTCAGACATGATGTTAAAGCTTGGAATTCTCCTCCTCAATCAACCTGAAAACATTTTATTTTGGCTTCAAAATAACCTTGAACAAGTTGACGAAATTTGATAAATACATGGTAAACATCAGACTTTTATTTTAAGAAATATAACTAACAATATTTGGAATAATTGTCATAAAACTAAACATAATATTGAAAGCCATCAATAGAAATAACAGGAGAGGGGCCCCAAACATCAAACACAAATTAATTCAAGAGGATGGGTACCATTTAGAATTTGAGTCTGGGAAAGGTAAACGACGACTCTTACTAACATGACATGCATTATATGGATTAAAAGAGCAATTTTTATTGAATGGCAGCTTATTTTGAGAGAACACTAACTGAACAACTCGATTATTAGCATGAGCAAGACTATCGTGCCAAGTAGTGAACTGAGCAATATTTGCAACTGGAGATCTAGAAGAGACGACGCGAAGAGGCAACTTGTAAAGTCCATTCTCACTCCGGCCTTGGTAAATGACCTGCTTTGTGTGGATGTCCTTTATAATAAATTTGTCAGAGAAAAATTTAATAGAGATAGCATTTTGTGTCGTAATAGCAAAAATAGACAATAAATTATGAGCAATGGTGGGGCAAAGTAAAATATCATTCAAAGATACTAGTGTTTCATCAAGAAAAGCAGAAGAATTACCAAAATTAGATATTGGCAAGGTATATTTCCAATTGTGATTTTGGCATTGCCATTATAAGGAGATGACTCCGAGATGTTTCCGTGCTCAAAAGTGGCATGATAATTTGCTCTAGAATCCAAGGTCCATGACTGAGGTTTTGGTGGCGTAGTTGAGGTGAAGTGAGCTTAGGGTTGTGAGGTGTTTAGTGATGGACACTGTCTAGAAACAT
The DNA here is from genome assembly GCF_041381405.1 of Jatropha curcas. Classification (NCBI taxonomy): domain Eukaryota; kingdom Viridiplantae; phylum Streptophyta; class Magnoliopsida; order Malpighiales; family Euphorbiaceae; genus Jatropha; species Jatropha curcas. The sequence goes on along the minus strand of NC_143152.1, from coordinate 9,425,837 downwards.
GACCAAAACCTTGGCAATTATAACAAACAGTTTGGCTAAAGGTAGAAGATGATATAAATTGCATGGATCGTCCCGCGTCCGCGTCCGCACCCACGACCTTAAGGACCGTAGACACGAGAAGAGAAATTTGGTATTAGCCAATTGAGATGTAGGAAGAACAGAAGCTTCCATTGATAGTTTGTCCATGTGAAGTTGATTCTCTTCACTAAGCAATAGAGCATACAAATCATCAAATGTTATGGGGCTATTAAGCGCTTCAATAAATCGTGTAAAGGGATCATATGTGGGATTAAGACCATCTAAAATATCACTGACAAGTTCATCTTCAGCAATTGGACATTAAAGAGAAGAGAGATGATTAGAAATTGACTTAGCTTTCTGCATATAAATGTCTATCGAGTCTGTGCCTTTGGATAAGTGTTTCAATTGCTTCCTTAATTGTTATATTTGAGTGCAAGAGCCATTTCCATAAATTATTTCTAGTTTAGCCCAAGCCTCACAAGCATTTGTGACATTAATAATTTGAGAGAGAATGATTTCACTGATAGATGCGATAAGCCAGCTAAGAACCTGCTGGTCTTGTCTAAACCAAATTGTATATTGTGGATTAACAGAATTATATGGATTTGTTTTTGGTGGAGGAGTTGCAGTAGGAGAAATGTGGTCATGAAGATTATGGTTATGAAGAAAAGAGTTGTGCCTTCCAAAGAAAATAATTTGAAGATGTTAATTTAATACTAAGAAAGGGGGTTGTATTTGTGACGTTGGTGGTTGGAGGAGAAGACATAATGCACAATTGATGCTAAGCAAAAAGGTGCTCTGATACCAAGAAGAATTCCTTATGTTTGATATATTTGATTAAAAGGTTACATGGGTTTAAATACACGTATGAGAGATAAGAATCTCATAGTATAAGCTAACAGTATTTTACTATATCTTAACAAATATATGAACAACTAACTTGCAAAGAATATGGAGCCGATTCATATTGTGATTTTAGTAGACATCTTATATTCTAGTATTATCAGCTATGATATCTGATTTTATTTTATTGGAGAAATTAGATCTTAATTTGTGGATGTGTTTTTTTTTTATCAATGGAGCTTATTAGTGTGGAATATTCCTCTATTGATATTATTGATCCACAATGATAGGATATCATGGTGACAAATGACTAAGAAGATCGATGACAGGAGAACAGCTTGGCTTGACGACTTTTCTGTTATTACTAATCCTTATCCTTTTTTTTGATTGTTAAAAGATTAATCAACTCTCTATTAATCATAATAACATGTATTTGTATTTGTAATACTTGATATATGACTTATACTCTTAAGAAAAGTAAAAATAATCATCGTATATAAATCAATATCATTTTTTATTATATAACACTCACTAGTATACTGAAAATTACATTTATTTAGTATTTTATATTAAAATAATTTCATATAATTACGATGCAAAACCCCAAGCAAAACAGATCTCTTTCGAGGGCATTAGAAGCAACACTTTTTAAGCAACATTAAAAAACAAATGATTCAACTTAAAACGGTACCTTTTTTTTTTTTCTTTCTTTCTTTCTTTCTTTTATTGCAAAATTGAAATTTGGGCTTTGCTTGTATGAATGAATTAACTTAAAAGAATTAATCCACATACCATGTTATAGAAAATTCATTTAATTAATTTGGATTTCTTGACATTGTCACGAAGTATTCAATTATACTATTGTGAAATAAGTATATATTCTTTTCTTTGTGCAAATAATTAACGAAATTCAAGTATTTGATGTGCAAAGATGGTACAATTAATATTAATTATTCTATATTCTCTCACTGTTATTATAATTTTAAATTCTAATGTCACTGTTGTTATTATAATTTTGATAAATATTAATAAGGGTGATGACTTTAACCTCTATTTGGAATAAATGAATTCTGTAAAATTTTGTAGAATTCATTCGTGGGATTCAAATTTTTATATTTGAAATAAAAAAAATAAGATTTTAATTATATAAATTTATTTTTATAAATTTATACAAAAATTAACTTCTCTATAAATGCCAATTCATATTTTATAATTTCTCTGACAAAAATTAGAACATATTATAATTATAATGATCATTTAATAATACGCAATTGCAGTTGTTAGATTAAATATCAATTTTCATGCACTAAAAAAAAAATCATTCACAAAATTATGGCTTTCCTCTATATGTGTGGTTGTGTCTATCAAAATCAGCAAAATGGCTGAAGGTAAATAAGTGAATGACTTCAAACTTTGGGTAAAGTACGGGTATTTAAAACAAGTTTAACGGGCCTAATTATTCTATATAGTATACTTTCATTTGAATAAATTCATAATCAATATTTTAATAATAAAATGACTTATTATTTATTAAGATGGTAAACAATTTATTTTGGATCAATAAATTTAATGTTAGATAATTATTTATTTCTATTTTTTATAATTATATTGGAAAGAGTATTTTATATTCAAATTAAAAGAATCACATTAAATAACATATTTGTAAGCTACTTTATAGGTAACCATTTACCTAGTAAATTTTTCAATATTATTTAACGGATTGATTATTAGTTATTTTGCCAATGATATAGGGATCATATTTTCCAATCACCGTACGTTACCATATAACTTAATAAGTGCAAATGAAGGAAGCATGTTTTACCTAATTTGGCAAATGCTTCAAGTATGATTTTTCTTGATCTATTATAGATGTCATTTTTTTTTTTCATCTCAAATCATTTACTTTTACGTTGTTGGTTTCCAATTATTAAGTGTTAATGTTATTGTAGATAATTGAGGTATTGGAGATTATTAAATTTATATGAAAAAATTACTATTGTGTGGTTATATATATCGAAATACAACTACTTCATCTCTGTTTTTTTAAAAGTATTTTTTAAAGTCTATATATTTTCATTCTATCATAACATTTAATCGTTCCTTCCAATTTTGTGTAATTTGACTGTTAAGTCAATGACAAAAGAAGGATAAAAAAAGAGAATTTAGAATTAAATTGAAAATACCCTTAATGCGTTTTTTTCTAGAACCCATATGAAGTGAGAACAAGAAACATTAAGCAACCCAAGGCAAGATTTCGGTAAATCAATTGGAATTGATTCAATAGAATATATATTATTATACCGCCAAATGATTGATTTTGGTGTCTTTCCAAATGATTTTAATCTCCGTTTTGCTCTTAATGCTTGTGCTTCAAAATTGCTTTTTGGGTATCTCTGCTTGTCTATGGATAAGGTCAAAGATTGGGTATTGGGTGTCACGTTTGGGTGCAAAACAGTCGGTTAAATGCATTTTATTTCATGTGGGTTTATTAATTTTACGCATAATGTGTTTGATGACACCTATGAGAGAACTTGATTTCTTGAAATTCCATGATTGATGGGTATTGCCAAAGTGGGTTTGTGTAAACAAGTGTTTTTATTGTTTAAAAAGATGAGATAACTAAATATAAAGAAGCGGTTTGAGTTTTATCATTTTTGAGTTTGATTTATAATTATAGAACTGAACAACAATCTGTATTGATTAGTTTATTTAGAAGGAGTTTTTTTTTTTTTTCGTCTTGGGTTGTTGAAATTGTTGGATTTCTTTTATTTTTTGTCTTAATTTTGTTTTTTATTTTAATATTATTTATTATTTTAATTTAATTTGCTTGATCTTTAATCACTACTTCATTGATTTTTCTTCTTTTTTTAATATTTTATTGATTTGTAATTAAAGTTGTGATGAAGTTTAATGGTAGTGCTTGTTGACGAAGATAATGAAAAAGGAAATGATTTAGCACAAAACAAAAATGCAATAGGAGGATAAGGGTATTTTTGTTATTGTTTATTGACTTAATGGCCAAATTGAATAAAATTGAACGAAATGATTAAATGTTATCACATAATGAAAATATTTGGACTTCAAAAGGCATTTCTAGAAAAGTAAGCATGTAATAGTTATACTTCGATACATATATGGATGTAATAGTAATTTTTTAATTTATATTAATTTATGAGTGATTGTCACGACCTAAAACTATGGGCCAGACCGGCACTGGGACTCAAGTAAGCATTAGACTCTCAAGGCTCATAATAAGCCTGAACCACTACATTCAACTATATCAATATGAATTTCAAACAATCAGCCCATATTGCCATACATGATAAATCTAATAATTATATTGCACTTTGGCCCAAATCTAGGATCTTAAATATTTTATAGGTCGGGCCCAATTATAATACGAAACATTCATAATATGAACTAACTGGTTCATACATTTACCTAAGTTTAACAGTTACAATCCTACAACTGCAAAGTTCACTAACAGATAAATATAAATAAGTTTTAGTACATATAACTATATAATTTAAATAATTATTGGAATTAAGGAGTTACTTTTCTAGCTCTGCGTGAAGGAAATAGAGCTTTGGCTAGGACAAAGAAGAATCTACTTCCTGAAAAGGTTAAACAAAAGAAATGTGAGTTTAATAATGAATAATAACTATTGCATAACACAAGCATTCACACAAAATGCTTCCTAAAATACTAAAATGAACACTCGTCCAATCAAATACATGCCACAACATCAGCACCCACATACAAGTACATCTTCACATAATCAAACAAGTGGAGATTGGTTTGTGGCGTCACCGAAACCCCCCATGAGCAGTCCTCACACATAGCTCATCCTCTCATGACGTATGCACCAGGGAGTCAATCCCTCATACATAGTTGACCGGTCTAATCCTCACTTGACCAGCCCTCTCATATTTTGTATACTCTCTTTTCTTTTCCATACCAACAGGAAACCACTTTGAAGTTTTCCATATAATTCTTAGCATCAGATACACACGGGAACACCGATCTCTCTATACATGGCCGACGGTATCGAAGACTGCCCTCACAAACCTATGATGACCCACTGCATCCCAATTCCACACAAACAAGGCAAATCAATATCACAACACAAATAATCAAACAATGCAATTAAATGCAAGCATATTACATAAACAAACATTGTTATGCAAATGTTCGAATATGCACATATATATAACTAAGCGTAATAGTAATGAATGTTATGCTATTAAAATAAATAAGTTCCCAATAGAAAAATTAAGGAACACGATAGGTAATTGTAACATTATTTATACTAATGTGTCTATGCATGATGTAAGTGCTTGTGCACTATTTATTGTTGCTCATAGTGATAGAGAAAAGAAGTTCTAATTGGATTTGACCTGTGGGAACGATAAATGGACTTGAATAATCTAGACAAAATATAAATACAAAGGAAGAACTGAATTAAACAAAGAACTCTACTTAAGAATAAATCAAGTTAAAGAGTTATACTAAACTAAGTCTATTTACTTGATCATTAAACATTACTAGCCTAAATTCTGTTGTAATTTCGGCAGCACCTCACCTAAAAACAGGACTATCTACCTGTTTAAATACCCCAATGACACTAATTATTATTCAATCAATACACACAGCCCATCCATCGGGCAATCAAATAAATTTATTTCCCTTCCTCCATCCAAAGTAATCACATCAATTTCCAACTTAAAGTAACTTCCAAACTTGTTACCACTTTATTATCAATCATTCTTGCTTAAGGTATAAATAACATACTTAAACTTTCTTTAAAATTCCAGCCTATTCACTAAGAACTAATGCTTAAATTAAATTACAATTCAATAAAATACATCCTCTAAATAACCAATTCACAACTTTTAATATGTAAGTCATTTGAAGTTTCCAAATATCAAATATGTACAATAGATAAATTGTTCCTAAGCCTTTTGCTAAATCATTATCTAGGGTTTATATCAAGCCATAGCTTCATATTCCTTAGTTAATACTGCTCAATGAAAACTTACTCACATTCTCTATATTAAATTGATTGCCAACTGAAGATTAAATTCATAACATTAGGCAAGCTCTATTTTTCCCAAATTTATGGAATTTGGTCTAGCTAGCTGCTACCAGTTTAGCAAACATCTCAATTACTAGGCTAAAAACTGTCCTAAACATGTTTAATTATCCATTTCTCACCAAGATACAAGTATGCGACATTAGTTCTCATCTTAATATTTCCAAAACTCATAAAAAGAATAAGTAATTTGGTTGCTACCATTTCAAGATCTCTCATGTTTATAATCGAAATTTATCCATTTCCATGTAACTTGTTTGGTTCCATGAAGTAATAGATATGCAACTTCATATTCTATCTCACTATAAAGAAATATACAAAACTAGATGATTGTTTGCTGCTATATCGAAGAAAATCAGAGTTCTTTGTTTAAAACTCATAATTTATATGCTATCCTAACCATTTCTTATCAATAATTTGATATAAGACATCACTTCCTATTATAGTAAAATATAAACAATTTATCAAGTTAACTGCTACCATATCCAAAAGTCTAGATTTCTTGATTAAATTTTCACACTTTCACATTAACTAACTCACTACCCTACAAAATCTAAATTCACAACCTTACTTTTAAACCTTCATACTGTTAACTCATAGAAGCAAACAAAATAGCTGTTGTCATAATAAGAAAATTTCAATCTCCTTATCAAGCTTGTAAGAAATACATTAATCTAACCATTGTTATATAAGAATTCAACTCATAGCTTCAATTGCATATTAATTTAAATAGTTCTCATAATATTTTTGCTTTTCAGTAACTTAGCACCTAGTTTTCCCTCCAGTACCATGATTCACACAAATAACCATCAAGTTAATTTTCACTTTAATAGTAGCTAAATAATTAAATGTCTAACGAGATTCCCTAATAAGAATTATATTTGATTTATTATTTAGTCAAAATCAACTTAATCATCTAATAGTCCTAAATTTGGAATTTATACCAAAAAGGAAGAACTAGGTCTTAGAACGTACCGATCGAAAATAGGACGACGATTCAACAATCCGCGCGAGGAAGGGGTGGTTCTGCCTCTTGGGGCTCGCCGGCCTGTTGCCGGACCGCCGCTGTCTATGTGGCCAAAAACCATGGCTACCCAGAATCGACCATTCTTTGCACCACCCGGCTCAGTTTTCATCGAGGAGTCCGTTTTTGGCGTTAGTTGTGCGAGATTGGCCTTCTATTCGACCGTAGCAGGCTCAACAGGAGCCAAGTGCCGCTGCCGTCGTCGCCGTCGATAAAGAATCTACTGCTCACCTGTGTTACAGCGCTCGCCAGAGTCGCGAGCGAGGAGGAGGCATGACCTGAGCAGGGGCGATCGGCGGCTGAAATTGCAAGGGTTGGAGTGCTGCTGCGTCGCCGCCAAGGAGAATCGCAGCTCACTCGCCTGCTGCGTTCATTGAAGACGGAGACAGGGAGAGAGAAGGAGAGACGCTGGTGGTGTGACGAGGAGGAGAGGGTGGGTTCGTTTAGCTCCAGTGGCCGGAAAAATAAGAGAAAGAGGGAGGAGGAGGACGGCGACGGGCCAGTCGCTGGACCAAGAGAGAAGAAACAAAGAAAAAAAAGAGGAAAGAAAAAAAATCTAGGCTTCTAGACTATTTTGGTTCGACTTAAACCTATTTGGTTCAACTCAATGATTTGATTTGATTTTCGCTTTATTTACGGGTTTTCATTTGGTTTTTGAAAAACTCAAACTAGTTTATAGGTCTGGCTTAGCAATAATAAAATATTTTGCTAAATTTCATTATTTAAAATTTACAATTAAATTTTAAATGCAAAATTTTTGAAAAAGATTTTATCTGGTCGTTTCAGTGGTGGATTTACATTTGCTCCTCAGGTAAAATAAAATACATCTTATTGACTCCTTTTTGTTTAAGAAGAAATCAAATTAGAAATTTTATTAAAAGGAAACTGTATACATATATGAGATACAAATCAATATGTTTATATATTTTTGTATAGAAAGTCTAATATTAAACCACTTATATAAAGAATAAAAAACTATAATCTTGATTTAAAGTATATAATTGAGTTGATATTTGTGTCATAGGTGATCGTTCGCTCCACTTGATGGCTATTCATGGCCACTGTTCGACTCCATGGTCTTTCTACAAGTCCAATATAATTACCTTCGAATTTCTTCCTTCTATTAGAAAGGAAATCTGCACTTCTTTCTGCGTAACTATCTAAATAATAAAAGCGCTAGATAAAATCACCATAACCGTGATCACAATAAATCAGAACTAGATCTAATAACAAAATCCCAAGATATGGGCAATAATAAATTTCAAGATATGATCAATAATAACTCAGATCTATATACAAATCTGAGGATTATTTGCAAAATAAACAAATAAAAAAGGGAAAAGGGTGACCATCGGTGGCTGCTCATGGAAGAAAAAAAGAGAGCGTTTTAGGGTTTTATGTTTTGGAGAGAGAGAGAGAGAGTTGCGAGAGAACTTTAAAGGGCAATACTTCATAATCCATATTAAGTTAATCTAACTTATCTTTTATTTTTCAGGTCTCAAATCCAAACATAAATCATACTTCAATTATTGTAAGATTTCACATAAATTTAAGAATTTTCTCATCTTTCTTTTGTAGAAATAAGAGCTCAATTTTATTTTTCCTTTTAATGTAACCACCCACATTGGTCTTATATGTCTTTTATTTTTATGCCAAGAGTAATTTATCCATTTATCTCTTGTTAAACTGAGTGGAAGTGCAAGATGAATCTAAACGAGTGGGAACAACCTCATCTAGGACTATAAATGAACCAAGCCGTTGGTAATTTGTTTGAAGTCGATTTGGTAAAAGCTCGTTCGATAAGCAAATTGAGTAGAGCTCAAACTGAGCTATTGACCTCATGTATAACTGATTCGAACTTGACTCATTAGCTCATGAGCTAGCTCGCGAGGTAAAGTAGACTTGCGAGTTAGCTCGACAAATAATGGTTGATTATTAAATTTAAAAGCAATAAAACCTAAAGACTCAAGGTGATTGGGTGATGAAACCCAAATATCCACTTTCTTTTTCAAGTTCAACCTTTGTCTAACCAAAGCTCAACTGGGGTAGGCTAATTTACAATCCAAGCTTCATCCAACCTTTCATGTACAAGTTAAAACTTGAAATGAGATATAAATTTATTATACCTAGAGCCATTAGAAATGGTTCAAAATTATAACTTCTAGAGCCATTAGAAATGACTGGAGTTACTAACCAGCTCAACCACCACCTTGTTGATTTTTCAAAGCAAAGTTTGTTAATACTATAGCAAGTTTATTTTATAACACCAATTTAACTTAATTGCCCTTACTAATCTAACAAACACTCAAACTCTTTATTAAGTTAATAGATTTTCATTTTATCTCAAACATTGAAAATGATAACATGGCATCTCTCAAGTACGATTTCTCAAGAAGATTTGTTAATCCATTTCATTGAAAATCATGTAAACTATTTGAAAATTGAATCAAGTAGGATCAATTAATCATACATCTGTATTTCTCATCTGTTTCTTTATTTGTTGTTATAATCAATATCACACCATTGAAATTCAAGGAGGAAGACACGATATCACTAAAATATTCAATGATAGTTAAAATAAGATATATAAAAAAAATTTAGGGAAAATAATTTTTCATCCCTGAGATCTTATAAAATTAATTAAGTCATCCTTGTATTTTTGTATTTTTGTATATTATGTATTAAGGTTGAATTCCGTCTCATTAAATGGTCCTTCCGTCTAATTTTATTGCTTTTTGCCATTAAATACCTCGTAAAAGACTAAAATGCCCTTTTGATAACACCAAAATTAGAATCACTATCTTTTTTCTTCTCTATCTCTCCAAATCTCGATTCCTGCAACTCTATAAACTTGATAAATAAATACATTGAAAAATTATTAAAGTTGTATCTCATTTTGCCGTTCAAGGCATCTCTCCATCCATCCATGGCAAATGGTACTCTTAAAGGCAATCATCTATCCATTTCTCTCCTCTCCCATACACTCTCTGTCTCCCTCTCTATCAATTTCATTTAAAAGAAATAAAAAAAAGCAAACAAACATGATAAGAAAATTAAAAAAATGTAATCTGAAAAAATGAATGATAAAATAAAAAAAAAATGAAGAAAAAAGTATAAACAAATCCATTTCTAGGAAAAAAAAAAGTGAAAATATTATCAAGCTTTTAGGGCACCGTTCACCATCTCAATATCACATTCTTTATTGGATCTCCACACCACTGCTCACTTTGTTTCTCCTCTTTCCATAAAGACTTGATATGCAGCCCGACCACCACGACTAAGCCACTTTCTGAGGTGGTGCTGTAGCCACAATCGATTTCTCCCCATCCCATCGCACTCATACCTAGAATGCGATTCGACTGGCCTCCAAACCTCGTAACAGAGATCGATGGAGCTATACCATATATTTCTGTTTTTAAATAAAGAGAGTCCATTTTTGTGATGCCATCTCACATCTTCTTCATCATCCTCTTAAAAAATAAGAGAGGTGAAAGAGAGAGAGAGAGATTTTTCTACTTTTTTTTTGTTTTTGTTTTATTAAAAACTGTAATTTGGTAATAGTCAATGAACGCCTAACAATATTATATTTAAAAATCTTAGATCCATGAGATTATTTATTTTTCTTTTTTTTTTTGTTATTTTATGTTTGGTTGGTGAGAAAATAGAGTAAAAATGGAAAGAAATATATGGTAAATTATTCACCTTCAAAAATTTGATATTTATGTTCTGATTTGTTTTTCTCTATTGATAAAAGGATCAAAACTTCACAGAATAAAAACACTTGATGTTTGGTTGTGCTGTGCGGGGAGGAGGAAGACCATGGCGGAGAGGAAGGTGAGTAAGAAAAATGAAGGAAAAATAAAGCTCAAGTGTATCATTTGTCATTAAAATAATTCTCTCTTCTCACTTTTGCTTTTTGTACTCATTTAATGGAAAAAAACATTTGATTTTGAAAGTAACGATGATTTAATGAGACGGAACCAAACTTTAATAACTAAATGCCTAATGTACAAAAATACAAAAACGAGTTAATTAATTTTGTAAAACTTTAGGGACGGGATAATTATTTCCCAAAAATTTATCTTGATTCCAAAAATTTACCTCTTCAGTTTTCATTGCTTTACAAAACCATAATCTATGCACTTAAGTTTAAATTAAAGAAAGGAAAAGGAAAACAAGAAACCATAACAAGGCCACGTTCGTTTTTCCGATATTTGAGAGAGAAACGAAAGATTCAGAAAGTGCAATACAAACGCTGGGTCTGTAAAACTATTAACAGCAATTTAAGTCAGTTCAGTGTTATAAAAATATCATTACTCTGAAAGTAAAAAACTTTCTCGTAGAAATAAAGTTGCCTTTTTCTATTTATAAAAGACTTGACGAATCGAAATACTAATAATTCGATCCTGTGGGTCGTATATATGGGTGGTGCAGTCTTTTGAGAACGTCCCATGAAGTCGCAATCTGCGTATGAGGCTGGTCCTTTCACACGATCACTTATTGAAGGTATGTAGGTTATACAAGTGATAGGTTAATATGTTTTTATAAAATTGGCATGATTTTGTGAAAAAATGTATTGTTTCTAACGTTTGTGTTCAAATAAAAAATTATTGAAATAACAATTTAGACTATATGAAAAAGTACTCTTTTTTTCAAAAACTCTTATCAAAATAATAAAATATATCGTAGAAGAAACACTTGAATCTCAATCAGTACACATATTTCATTAGCAACATGGTGTATTTTATAAATTAGGCAAAAGATTTAAATTAAAAATATTTAAATGAGCAATTTTTTTTTATTTTTTCCGATTACTGTTTACAAGTTATATTTATATTAACAATTTTAAGATGATGATAGAATTACTGCATTTAATGGTGAAAATTAAAATCAATTTTAGTAATTAAAAACCATGTTCTTTTCTTTTTGCTTTCTTTTTGAACGGTTTCAAACTGGAACTGCGATTCTAATTTTCAAATATAAAAAAATTGCAATCGAACCTTAAATACTCAATTTCAGTTAAGGTTTGGAATCTTAAACCGTTGACCACGGTTTGGTTTCAATTTTGATCAATTCAATTTCAATTCGATTCGTTTTTGGTTTGTAATCGAACTCTGGTCATCTCTACCGATATGAGTTTAGCTAGACTTGCTAAAAAATTACATAAAAATTAGTTTCCATGAAAATATGGCTTGAATTGATATATATGATCAATTTAACGATACATAATGACAAATGTTAGATTAAATATCATATTTTCAAAATATTATGGCTTTCCTGTCTTAATTGTATCCTTATGTTTTAATTGTATCGTAAATTTAAAATTGGACTAAATATGATAATAAAAAAGATTAATTATAGGACCCACCTCATCAACTATATCAGTTAACTTTATAATTAAAATAATCAAAATACATTTGTCTTCTAAGGCCTAAAACATCATTGAAATCTCTAAAACCCCATATGTTTCGTGAAGCCGTAATTTTTATTCCTCTCTCTAAGCATATTGACGTGATCACATGAAAATAGAAAAAAATTAGAAATAACAAATGAAAAAAAAGTTAGAAGGAATCCAAAGGACTAGTGCAGATCTCATGCTGGAAAGTGAGCAATCTCCATTACAAAGCATTCTAACCTCCATTCTTCCTTATCTTGTTTCTTGAAGGTTTTTGTTCGCTTGTCTTGCAATAGTGAATTAATCAGTTCTTGTTCTTAAACTGCTGCTTCGATTAATCAAAATAGATGGACAGAAAGAGCAGGGAGGGGCTTTGAACGAACGGAGGAGGAGAGAGACTATCAATTCTGTTTTAGGGTCCCATGTACAAAAATGGTGTGTTTGATTATTTTATCTATTGGCGGTTAAGTTAAAGTTAACCTATGTAGCATAGGTTAATTTCACAATTAAAGTTTTTTATTGGTTAATGTAGTTCTAATTTAAATTAATATACAGAAAATTTATTAAGACTAGTTAATATTTTATATACACAAAATTATATATATATATATATATTGGAGCTCAAAGGGAGACTTATTAATTCTGAAGAATGAGCTCCATATGATTTGTTATAATGATTAACAATTGTAAAAATTTTTAAATTGGATGAAAATTCATTATTATTTAATGGATTGACCATTGTTTATTTTGCCAATTATATAGAGATCATATACTTTCCAATCACCACACATTATCATATAACTCTAACTGCAAATGAAGGAAGCATGTTTTACCTAATTTGAGAAATGCTTCTAATATGATTTTTGTTGATTTATTATAGATTTCATTTTTCCCCCTCTCAAATCAATTATTTTTATGTTGTTCATTTCCAATTATTGAGTGTTAGTGTTATTATAAATAATTGAGGTATTGGAGAATATTAAATTTATATTTATACATAGATATCGGAGAATATTAAATTTATATTTATACATGGTGGAATTATGTTAGGTCTTTAAGTAAAATAAAATACATTTTACAAACCCCTCTTCAAATATCTTTAATAAAAAAACATGAATATTCAAATTTAAGCAACATTACTGCATAATACATATTAACATAATCCAGCACATCTTTTATTTTTTTTGTCTCAAATACACAAATACATAGATCATAGTTAAATTACTGCAAGACTTGACATGAAATAGAAACTTCTCTTCTATATTTCTTTGGCTACTAAAACAAAAATGGGAGTAACAGCATAATTTTATTTTGTGTTTGATGCGAATACTGAAATTTGGTAATATAGTGACTCATTTACTCAATTTTTATGATCTTAGAGTGCTTTGTATGCTCTTATCTTAGGGCTCATATTCTTGATCATTGCTTCTCTGTTATTTGAGTAATCCTAGTTACTTAGTAACTCAATATAATGGAGTGAAATTTTCAATTATTATGCAATGATTGTTCTGTTGCTTTAACCCTATTTAATGTTAATTAACCTTCAAAAGTTAAACAACAAATTAGTATTAAATTCTTTAATTAGCCTTAAATGTTGATGAAATCTCAAAAATAATTTTCACTTGTCTCCAACAGAATTAAACTATAAATTTTAATTAAAAATATTCTTTTTTTTTTTCATTTATAAGAAGGATTTTTGGAATTCAAGCCAAGAAATTCAAACATGATTGATGTGAGTACACCTAGAAACCAATCGAACTAGGGTAGCCGAAAATTAAACACAAACTATACCGAACTATATGAAGCACATTTTCATTGTGAAGGTAAATCAAACCTCAAAACAGGGAGGAAGTAGAAATAAGCATAGTAAATCCAAATCTTACAAATTATATGAAGCAAAACACTTCTTCTAACTTTAATATATCAAGAGGTGGATCCACGCAAGACTAATATAAAACAACAGTCAATTTCAATATAAAATAACCTGGAAAATACATAAGAGCATAAAGCAAAGGAATAAAGAAAGTGACAATGCCCAAATTAGATAATTAAATTCCGAAATAGCCAAAACCCAAAAGTAACATTAGAATCAAAACAAATATCTTGCAAATAACCTCAACATCATGCATCTAATCCTTACTAAACAATCTAAATCGAATTACTCCATGACCATGCAAAATTGAATATAGGTTGTATTTCACATGTAAAGAAGTGAAAAATTACAAAATCCGTTCACTGCTCTCTCACCAAATTTTGGCGAGCAAATCCTTAATTTCCCTGAACAATCAGATGGCTAAGAGTAAGTTCATCGCATACCTAATTACAACAAAATTTTTCTTAGGAAGAACACAGAACCTATATAGCCTCTTGCTTGTTGGTCTTGAAAGAACTTTCCAAAGAAGCAAGAAAATACAAAAGAAAAAAAAAAAAAGGCCTTAATAGTCCAAGATAGTCAAGTTATACCAAACTTTCCGTCTCCCAAATCTTCATTAGACCAACAAGACATAGTATATGACTCCATATAAAGTCTTCTTAAATAAGGTCTTAGATTTAAGGGGTACATAGCAAAAATACTGCAAAGAAACACAGCCTGAGAAACTCACCTGGCTCAGACTTTTACAAATATTTTATCAAATCCGTCACTGCCTTTATTATAAAAAAATTCACTCTTTCTAGTGAATATGAAGTTAAAATCAAAGAAATATAAAACTATATAAATATATGAAAAATTAGAATTTATTAATTTGTTAATTTACAATTTATGCAAGTATATATGTGAAGAAGTCACAGTTAGAATTTAATAAAATCAAGTGCTTTTCAATCCTAAAAAAATACAGATATGGCCAAAAAAATTACTCCCTCCTTCCCATAATTTGTTTGTTGTTGAATTTGCATATAGATTAAGAAAATTAGTTAATATAGTTAAATTATAATTTTTTCTTCATTTTTTCCTTATATAACCCTTATGTTAATATTTATAAAAATTAAATAATCCATATTAAATTGGTTTTGAATTTAATCAACTATAATCAAATATTTAATTAAATAGAGTTTTATTGGAAGATTAAACGTTGATATATTAATTTTGTTTATATAGTTTAACTATTATATTTATTGACAACGGAGTATATTAATTAGGCATGGCGTCTGTTCGTCCCATGTACTATATATGAACCAGAATCAGATCGAAATCATCAGTTTACAAACCGGCTAAAGTTCTTATGAACATTAAAAAAGGAATCTGATTCGGCCCGGAATTGATGATTTCAGACCGGCTCAAATTGAAAAAATGTAATAGTGGCAAAAAAATTGAAACAATTAGTTTAAACTTATATTATTTAATGCAAATTAATACAAATGTGAGTACAATGTTTTTTCCTTCTAAATTTTATTTTTACTTAGTCAAAAATTACAATTTTTGAAATATTTTTCAAAATTTCCAACAATTTATTTTAATTAATGATATTAAAACAAAATGAAATCATAATTTATTAGATTATTTTATATTTATTTCTAAAGTTAATAAATTTTATTTCTTGTATGAGTATGAAGATTCTAAAAGTTGTTTAAAATAAAATTTACTAATATTTTTTCAAATTCACACTAATTTTTTTTCGAAAAAAAATGTAATCCCAGAAAAGAATTTCTATTATTTTTTTTAAAAAAATAATATGCATACCATTGGAACCATGAGCAGAATAGTTGGTTTATCAGAACTGCACCGGAACTAGAATCGGTGATTCAAAGACCGGTTCAGGTTCAACAATTTAAAATTTTTGAATCATTGATTTTGTGAACCAGAACCAGCAGTGCAATGAATCAATCATGCCTATTTTAAACAAGGATAAAATAGTAAATTTAAATATTATTCACTTCTAAAAAAAATAAGAAAATAGTATAATAATTTGGGACAGATGAATAAAGAAAAGTATGACAAAAAATCATAGAACAAAGTGGTTATTAATTTATTTAAGAAATTGAATAAGCCAACAAAAATGTATATTAATTAAAATATATGATAACTATATCAAACAAAAGTATAATATTGGCAAAACAACAAGCAAGCATTGAGAGTAAAGTTAAACGCTCAAGTTACTTTAATATTGAAAAATACCTATCCAGTATTGGCTTTAGAAAACTGAGCTTCTCCCCTTATATAAACCCACAAGTGTAAATGGTCAAATTACGTTATATCTTGTTCCCCAGATTGTTTGCCATGCCTATAAAGTGTACAGTAAATCTTAAATACAATGATTTAAAAGAGAGCAAATAGTAACCAACTTTCAGTATAGAGAATTTTTATCTTGTTTCGGTTATGGTTTGGAACCTTAAACCGTTGATTATGTTTTAATTTTAATTTTTGACCGGTTCCCAGTTTGGAAAAGAACCATGGTCATCGCTAACCTAAAGGATATGAGTTTAGCTAGACTTGCTAAAAAATTACATAAAAATTAGCTTCTATGTAAATATGGGTTGAATATATTTATAATGATCATTTGAATGATACACAATTCCAATTGTTAGATTAAATATCATATTTTCACAAAATTATGGCTTCACCGTGTTTTTGGCTTCCCTCTGTGCGGTTGTGTCTATCAAAATCTGCAAAATGACTTATGGTAATTTTGGGTTACTTGAATTGAAGCCTAAATGATATTTTTCACCCTAAACTTTTTGAATTGTTTTAGTTTCAAATTAAAATGACTTTTGTTTTTTGAGCACCCTCGATTGCACCTTCTATTTTAATTGATCCTAAATTTAAAATTGCACTGAATTGAATAATAAAAAAGATTAATTACAAGACCCACCTAATCAACTATATCGGTTAACTTAACTCCATAGTCAAAATAATCAAATTACATTTGTCTTAAGGCCTAAAACATAATTGATAATCTGTCTTCTTCCATTCGATGGAAAGCCCCATATGTTTCATGAAGCCATAATTTTTATTCGTCTCCCTGAGCATATTGACGTGATCACATGAACATAGAAACAAATTAGAAATAACAAAAGAAAAAAAAGTTAGCAGGAATCAAAAGGATTTTAATCTTCCAGTTATGGGAAGATTGTTTGTTGGCTCAAGGGTCAAATACTAATCTCGAAATTTTGATGATTAAAACAAAATAAATATATTTAAATTATATTATTTGTGCCAATATTATTTTATGCAGAATTCTTATGGAAAGAAAACGAACAAGACAAGTCCTATATTGTGTGTGAAGATATCCGAAGACCCTAATGGTTAGGTTTTTAGGATACATTGTAGGATAGAGAGAAAATTAATCTATAAGCACATAAACTAATTTTTTTTTCTCTCATCAAAAATATTTTTCGGGAATTAAAATTCTTCAAAAATAAATTCTTTTGTCAAAAGTGTGTTTTCGAAAATATTCTTTAAAATCAAAATGATCCAATTACCTAAAATTAAAGAGATTATGTTTCTAGCGATTTTGGTAATAAATCATACCTTTTTTGGAAATTATCTTTGAAGATCTAAAGGATTTTTATTTATTCTCTTACCTAAAACGAAACGAAGAAAGATTGTATCTTTTCGTTTTTTAGTAAGTAATATCTATTCGAATAATACTTTCCCAAATAAAATGCTTTCGGAAAATCTTTATGTTTAAGGGAAGAAAGATCGTTTTCTATTTTCTTACCAAAACGATAAAATAAACTTTTGATAACTAAGATTTTCATATCTTCTAAATAAGGAAAGAGGATATTCTGATTTCAAAATGAAAAATTCTCCTTCCAAAAGCGAGAGTTACATATCTCCCTATAAAAAGGAGTTTCCACGCTTTGAACTATGAGGAAGAAAGAGTTTTCGTTTTAAAAGTATTCACTTATTGATCACATCCTTTATCTCTCAAAACTTACTCTCTACCCCCATTTTTCTTTTCATCTTTACACTTCACGTTTTATCTTTAAAGTGAAAAGAATTTTATAACTACTTTTGAAAAATGGTTCTGTGTTCTAAACGATTTTCTAATCTGAAAAACTGTTTTTTTCCTGTGCTTATAAGTGCATTTCTTTCTGTCTATTTAGATTCTGTAATCTATAGTAGACAGGTTTTTATTTGATAAACATTTATGTAATAGCTTAGGTGAGAAGCTATTGTGAAAGAGGTTATCAAGCGACCTTCTCCGTGAGAGAGATTCTAACGTCTTGAATTGAGTTTCTGTACTCTGCCAAAAACAGAAAGGGTTGAGGTTAACTAGAACCTTTGAAAAATCTAGTGGGATAAAGGGTAGATCTAGGTGTTGATCTATTGCCTTGTACTGTTGGTTTGTCTCTTACCCTTGAAAAGAGATAACATAATTGAGGATCTCAAGATGAGTCTTGGGGAGTGGATGTAGGCGAGTTAGTGCCGAACCACTATAAATCACTGCGTTGATCTTTTTAATTTTTGAAGTTTCACTTGATACTGCTTTACTTACACTCTTGTTTATATTTTAGAAATGCTAAAGTTGTTAATGATTTGATGTTCTAAAACTGGAATAAGTCTTATCTTCTCTCAATATTAGAACTCTGGGATTTTGATAAGTGAATATACCAAGTTCTAAACAGTTCTTCTATTTACAGTATATTTCACTACTTGGGTTTCTAATTTGTTTTCTAAATCTGGTTAAGGCTCTGTGATGCAGTTCTAATTTCAATAATTGTCTCTCACACAATCTTATATGATTTTCTAAACTTTATGAGGAAGTTCTAAATACAATAGCTTTCCGTCATAAAAAAGTTCTTATATTGAATAAGATATTATGAAGCAGTTCTAATTAATAGCTGCACTTTGCATAGTCTTTCTATTCTTTAAATAGAACATAGTGAGGAAGTTCTAATCCATAATCTATTCTCACAAGTTCTTTATTTTTCCGCTGCAATTAGAATTTGATACTCTGTTTTTAAATTCTAAAATATTTTTAGAAAACTCAATTCACCCCCTCTCTTGGGTTGTGCCATACTCGTACGGGACCCACAATCTGGTATCAGAGCCTTGGCTCTTAACTTACCGAAGCTTAACCGCTTAAGAGATAAGATCCCATGGCAATCTCACTTCCTCTTACTTTATTAGAAGGTCAATCTGTTACTAGACCTCCTTTGTTCAATGGTTCTAATTACTCTTATTGGAAAACTGGAATGGAGAACTTCATAAAATCAGTTGATATAAACTGCTGGAGGAATGTTATCACTGGTCCTCGTATTCCCATGAAAGTTATAGGAGATGAGATTGTTAGAAAAACAGAAGAAGAATATACAAATGCTGATTGGAATGATATTGCTATAAATGCAAAAGCTATCAATATTCTTCATTGTGCTTTAGATGCAACAGAATACAATAAAGTGTCTGGATGTAAATCTGCGACAGAGGTATGGGAAAAACTTAAAGTTACCTATGAGGGTACAGATAGAGTAAAGGAATCCAGAATAAATATCCTTTGAAGAGAATATGAAATGTTTAGTATGAAGGAAGGAGAAACTATTGCAGAGTTAAATTCTAGATTTACTAATATAGTTAATCCTTTGAGAACTCTCGGTAAGGAAATTTCAGAAGATGAGATTGGTAAGAAAATCCTTAGAATTCTACCTAAAAAATGGGATTCTATAGGAACTGTCATGAATTACAAAGAGACTCCCATCACTTATGATTATCTTATAGGAGCTCTTGTTTCAGAAGAAATGAAATCTTCTTTGACAATAGAAGATAAGAAAAAAAAAGGACTAGCTTTGAGAGCAGACTCTAGTGAAGAAAGTTCTTATGATCTTGATAGTGATGATTTAGCACTCGTTGCTAAAAGATTTAAAAAGTTCTATAGAAAGAGTGGAAGGCCACAGAAAAAGTTTAACAAAAAGAACTATCCACCCAAAAATAGTAACTTACCCAAGAAAGAACCTTCGGAAGTGGTTTGTTATGAATGCAACAAACCCGGACATATCAAGCCTAATTGTCCTAAATTGAAAAAGAAGTCAACGAAAGAGAAGCTGAAGCAGGCTTTTGTAGCTGCTTGGAGTGATTCAGATGATTCTGATCCTAAAAGCCACAGTGATCAAGAAGAAATTGCTAATATCTGTCTAATGGCTACTATCGATTCTGACTCCAAAGAAATCAGTACTCTGACTTCAACACAAAAAGCTAAAATCAACGAAACAAATGCAACAGTCCAGAAGAATGAGGAAAGCACTGTAAGTATTTTTGAACCTGAATCAGAAAATGATCTTCTAGATACTTACAATAATCTTTGCAATGAGTTTGAAAAGCTGGTTAGAAAGCATAAAGTTCTAAAGGAAGATTTCAGAAAATTAAAGTCTGAAAGTAATCATCTAAAAGATGCTTTTTATCAAGAAATTACATGCAAAGATCTCATCACAGAAATCAAAGATCTCAAAAACAATAATAATCGATTTTCTGAAAATCTGACGCTTCTTGGAGAAAAATGTAAAAATCTGAATTCTGAAAATGAATCTTTGAAAACTGAGATTAGAATTCTAAAATCAATTTCAGAATCGTTTTCTAAAGAAAAGACAAGTTCTAGCTATGATAGCATTTCTAAACAGAATTTTGTTTCTAATAAGAAAAATGCTGTTTCTAATGTTGTGATTTTAGAATATCAAAGTTTCAACAGAAAGAAAAAATCATAGTAAGCTAAATGCACTTATTACCACTAACCCTCCAAGACCCAATATGAGTTGGGTACCTAAATCTACTTGATCTTTTCAGGTGTGCCTAAGGAGTGAGCTGAAGACAGAAATGTGGTATATGGACAGCGCTTGCTCTAGGCATATGACTGGTGACAGAAAGAAGTTCACCAGATTAGAAAAGAAAAAGGGAGGTACGGTAAGCTTTGGAGACAAAGCAAAAGGTAAAATCGTTGGTATTGGTGTGGTAGGTTCTAATCCTTCAATAGAAGATGTATGTTTAGTAGAAGGATTACATGATAACTTGTTAAGTGTGAGTTAGATTTGTGATAAAAATAGAAGAGTGATTTTTGAACCTTCTCATTGTGAAGTTCAGAATATGCATGATAATAAAACCTTATTCGTTGGAAAAAGGTTTGGAAATATTTACCTAGTAGATCTCTCTGATATGCATAACCAGGATATATGTTTAGCTTCTGTTGATAATTCTAGTTGGTTATGGCATAGAAGACTTGGACATGCAAGCATGCACCTTATTTCTAAACTGTCTAAAAAAGATTTGGTTAGAGGTTTGCCAAAGTTGAAATTTGAAAAAGATCACATTTGTGATGCTTGTCAAATGGGCAAACAAACCAGAACATCTTTTAAATCCAAGGGCATGGTTTCTACTTCTAGACCTTTAGAATTGCTACACCTTGATCTATTCGGTCCAATTACACCTTCTAGTAAGAGGAAAATTCTATGCATTTGTTATTGTAGATGACTACTCAAGATTCACCTGGACACTCTTCCTTAGAAATAAGGATGAGTCATATGACATGTTTGTTCATCTTTGCAAGAGAATACAAAATGAGAAAGGATACAACATCACAACAATTAGAAGTGATCATGGAGGAGAATTTGAAAATCAGAAATTCGATGCTTTTTGCAATGAGTCAGGAATCTTCCATAACTTCTCAGCACCTAGAACACCTTAACAAAATGGAGTGGTGCAACGCAAGAATAGAACACTTCAAGAAATAGCGAGAACCATGCTAAGTGATTCTAAACTACCAAAGTATTTCTGGGCAGAAGCAGTTAACACTGCCTGGTATATTCTAAACAGGGCTTTAGTAAGATCAAAACTTAAAAAGACTCCATATGAGCTATACAAAGGTAGAAAATCAAATATTGGTTATTTTCATATCTTTGGGTGCAAATGCTTTATTCTAGATAACAAGAAAAATCATCTTGCTAAATTTGATGCTAAATCTTATGAAGGTATTTTTCTGGAATATTCTAGTAATAGTAAAGCATACAGAGTATTTAATAAAAAGAGTCTAGTTGTAGAAGAATCTATTCATATTGTGTTTGATGAATCTGACTCTACATCTAGAACATTAGAAAGTGATGATGTTGTAGATTCTAATCATGAAAAGCAGAATGAACAATCAGAACAACTAGAATAGCCAGAAAGCGAGCAGAACACTGATAATCAGGCTGAACCAGAAGTAGAACATGAAGATCAGAATATAGTTGAAGTCAAATACCAGAAACAGAAAATGAAGATTCTCAATTACCAAAAGAATGGCGATTTCATAAGTATCATCCTCAAGAAGACATTATAGATAATCCCTCAGAAAGGATGATGAGTAGAGCTCAACTTAAAAGATATTTTGGTAATGTTGCTTTCGTTTCTCAATTAGAACCTAAAAATTTAGAAGATGCTCAAAATGATGAAAGTTGGATTCTTGCTATGCAAAAAGAACTAAATCAATTTGAGATAAACCAAGCTTGGAAACTTATTTCTAGACCTAAAAACCATTCTGTTATTGGAACAAAATGGGTGTTTATAAATAAGCTTGATGAACAAGGTAACGTTGTGAGAAATAAAGCAAGATTAGTGGCTCAAGGGTACAACCAAGAGGAAGGCATCAATTTTGATGAAACCTTTGCCCCGGTTGCTAGACTTGAGGCCATTAGAATTAGGGGTGGCCACGGTTCCGGAACTAGCGGTTCCGATTCCAAAAAAACTGGAACCGAAACCGAACGGTTCCGGTTCCGATACGGTGACCAAACCGACGGTTCCGATCGGTTTTCCGGCGAATCCCATAATTTTAAATTTTAACTGAAATGAGAACCGGTTTTTTTAAAAAAAAAATACTTCAACATAAAAAATTAAAAAATACACCTAAAAAATAAAAAAAAAATACTTCAATTAAATTTATTTTTTTAAAGACTTGAACATAATTATTTTTAAAAAAAAAAATTTCAACTGAATTTATTTTTTGTTTAAAAAAGTTTGAACATAATTTAAAAAAAAAAAGGGCTTGAACTTAATTTAAAAAAAAAAAAAATTAAGTTGCCTACGTATCCTCTTGGGGTTTAGAGGAAGCAAAGCCCACGTAGTTCTTACTTACCTTATACCAATTTCACCGCTTTTACCTTAATCGCTATTTGCACCATCGGTTGATGTTCCCGTTGAGGACCCATCGTATAAATTATATAAATCTTCATTTTCTTTTGGATTTTCTTGTGCTCTTAGTTCGTCTTTGCTCCAATCATCCATGCATGATTGTTCTTCTAATGAATCGGGTGTCATACGAGATCGTGTTTCATCAAGTATGTTTCCTCCTTGACTAAAAGCTTGTTCAACCGCAACAGTGGAGACCGGAGCTGCTAAAACTTGTTTTGCAATTAAAGAAAGAATTGGAAAAGTATTTGCGTGACGACTCCACCAATCTAAAATTGGAAAATCAGTATCTACATAATCATCACAAACTCAAAAGAAGTGGTTAGATAATTATCAAATTCAGAAAAAGAACTGGATTCCCTTGTTCTTTTTTGTCTTTGTAGTAAAACTTGTTGAGCAACACCAACACCACTTACCCTTTGTGTTGGAAATTGTTGAATATTAGATTGAGAAGAAGTAGAAGTAGATGAACTAGAAACTTGAACAAATTCATTATATAATTGCATAATATTTTGTTTAACTTTATGCAATACTACATTTATATTAACATTATCTTCTACATCAAGATTTAATACTTCATAATAAATAGTCAAATAATCACATAAAACATCAATTTTACATCTAGGATCAAATACAATAGCAACAAGATAAAGGGGTGGTATATTTTTAAAATAAGATAACCATTTTTTTTTCATTGAAAAAATACAATCTTTTAATAAATCATCATTTTCAAATTCTTGTAGTGCACTAACAATATTAATACACATAGGTAAAAATAAATGAGATGTGGGATAATAAACCCCACTAAATTTATAGGTAGCATCATTCAAAATTTTTAAAATATCTAAAATTTTTGCACAAATATCCCAATTTTGTGGATATAAATTAGTATCTTCAATCTTATTAGTAACAAAAAAGCATAATAATTCTTTATAAGAAAAAGACTCGTTTAGTAATTCATATGTTGAATTCCAACGAGTTGGGACATCCCTTGGAAAATGTTTTGGTCTTTTATTATTTTCTTTACAAAATTTAGCCCAACTTTTCATCACTTAGGGATGTCCCCATAAATATGAAATAGCTTTTTTAATTGGAGAAATAAAAGATTCAAGAATTTTTAAACCATCTTGTACACATAAATTTAAAACATGGCATGCACATCTTATATGAAAAAATTTTCCACCAATATTTGGTTCACAAATATTTTTAAGTTCAATAATTGATTTAGTATTAGCAGAAGCATTATCAAATGAAATTGAAAAAAAAAATTTTTGTCAACTTATATTCATCTAAAATTGAAACAATTATTCTATAAATATTATTTGTAGTATGTTTATCATCAAAAACACGAAATGCAATAATTTTTTTTTGAATTTTCCAATCATCATCAATCCAATGACATGTAATGCCCATATAAGAATGCATTTGCCAATGATCATTCCAAATATCACAACAAATTGAAACACGAATTTTCATTTGAGAAAATAAAAGCTCTAACTCTTTTTTTCCTTTATTATATAAAGAAACAATAGTTCGTTTTACAATATTTCTTGGCACTCTTTTAGCAGAAGGATTTAAAGCTTTTTGACAATAATTATTAAAACCTACTTTTTCACCAAAACTAAAAGCTAAATGTTCCATAGAAATCATTTTTGCTAATTCTTCTTTTTGTATTTTTTCAGAATATTGAAATAAAGAAAGGTTAGAAGATGCGTACCCGGAAATTTGTGTTTGAGACCGATCAACTCCTATTTTTGTTGGATGTTTTGTCTCCAAATGCTTCTATAATGATCCATAGCCGCCCGCTTGTTTAAATTTATAAGATTTTGCACAATAATTGCAAATTACATCGTATATTTTCTCACCTTTGAATTTTTTCGTGAAATGAATGGCGAATATGTCGGAACTTTGTCTTGCTCTTCCAACAATTTGTGCTTGTTGCTCTTGCTCTTCCTCTTCTTGTAATTGCTCATTAAATTCAGATTTTTGAGTTGGAATTTCCAAATTTTCATTTGGATATCCCTCAAAATTAAATTGGTTGGGAGTGAAATCATAGATGTCGTTTGTAGGGATAGATGAATATTGTGTTTCTCCAATCTTTCCCTTGCCCTTACCCGAATTTGAGTTTCCTCCACTTGCCATTATATGATAATAAGATATAATTTGGAAAATTGAATAAAAAAAATTAGAGAGAATAATAACTTAATTAGAGAGATTGTAGAGTAGAGAAGAATAATATAGAGTAGAGTGTAGTAGAGTGTAGTATATTATAGAGAGAGTAAGTAGAGTGTAGTATATTGTAGAGAGAGTAAGTAGAGAGAGTTGAGATTTTTTTGTAATGAATTTGTAAATGAAATGAGGTATTTATAATAAATCCAAAAAATCATTTTTCCAAAAATACCCTTGAAACTAGTCGTTATGTAGCCATTTATAGCTGTTGGGAGGGGTAATTAAGAGATTTCACAATAAAATTTTAAAAAAAAAAAAACGGTCTGACAATTTATAACGGCTAGAACCGCCGATTCGAACCAGCGGTTCCAATCTGGCTCTGACCGATTTTCTAGAACCGCCGGTTTCGGTTCCAAAAATCTGGAACCGGAAATCTCTGGTTCCGGTTCGGCCCGGTTCCAGCTCTCACCGGTTCCGGTTACGGTTCGGGACCGGTTCGAACCGATGATTCCGGTTCCTGAAACCGTAATATGGCCACCCTTAATTAGAATGCTTTGTGCATTTGCATGTTTTAAAATTTTCATGTTGTATCAAATGGATGTGAAAAGTGCTTTTCTAAATGAAGAAGTGTATGTAGAACAACCTCCTGGTTTTGAAATTTTTGATAAACCTAATCATGTTTACAAACTTACTAAAACTCTTTATGGTTTGAAGCAAGCTCCTAGAGCTTGGTATGAAAGATTGAGTAAGTTTCTATTGGAAAATGGTTTTTCAAGAGGAAAGGTTGATACAACACTATTTATCAAAAATAAAGCACATGACATTCTAGTTGTACAAATTTATGTTGATGACATAATCTTTGGATCTACTAATGATCTTCTTTGTAAGGAATTTTCTAAGATTATGCAGGGTGAGTTCGAAATGAGTATGATGGGAGAATTAAACTTCTTCCTTGGACTTCAAATCAAACAATGTGAAAATGAAATTTTCATCAATCAAGAAAAATATACTAGAGAATTGTTGAAACGATTCAAAATGGAAAATGCCAAGGTATGTAGTACACCAATGAGTCCATCGTCAAAATTAGAAAAAGATGAAAAAGGTAAGGACGTGGATATCAAGCTGTTTAGAAGTATGATTGGTTCTTTGCTATATCTAACGGCAAGCAGACCAGACATACACTTTAGTGTTTGTCTATGTGCTAGATTTCAATCGTGTCCCAAAGAGTCTCATTTAATTGCTGTAAAGAGAATATTAAGATATCTTTGTGGAACTTCTAATCTGGGTCTGTGGTATTCTAAAGATGATACATTTGATCTTGTTGGGTATAGTGATTCTGATTTTGCAGGAAGCAAAATAGATAGAAAAAGCACGTCTGGGACTTGTCAATTTCTAGGTAGCGCCCTTATATTATGGTTTAATAAGAAACAGATATCTGTTGCTCTTTCTACTGTAGAAGCGAAATATGTTGCTACTGGAAGTTGTGTTGCACAAGCTCTATGGATCAAACAACAGTTGGCAGACTATGGACTGAAATTAGAAACAGTACCAATCAAGTGCGACAACATAAGCACCATCAATTTATCTAAGAATCCAGTTCAGCATTCTAGAACCAAGCATATAGAACTCAGACATCACTTCATACATGATCATGTACAAAAAGGTGACATAGTAATTGAGTTCATTCCTACAGAAAAGTAATTGGCAAATATCTTTACTAAACCCTTGAATGAAAGTCAATTCTGCTCAATTAGAAGAGAACTTGGTATGTTAGTTCTAAACTCATTACTTTAGAACTTTGTAAGTATGTTCTAAACTGCTTTCTATATTCGAAAATGAAAGACTTGCTATGTTCTAATTCTTGTTCTGTGTGAAAAACATTTTTGTCTAATGAGAAACGCATATTGCTCTGATATGACTTTCTAATGTCACTATCAGAATCTTGCTTTAGACCAAATCCAAAAATAGTTAATTTATTGTGTATGTTTGTTTTATTATGTTTCGTATCCTTAGTACTTTGGCGGTTTCATTGTTTTGTTATTTTTTTTAATTTTATTTTATTCTATTTGTCGTTTTAAATTCCCTTTAAAAACTGTTCTTTATTTTCTTCCGCCACTTAAGTGCTCTTGTCTTTCCATTAACTGCTTCGTATTCCCTCTTGCGCTCTCTTACTAACAAAACCCTAAGCTGTTCTGTGTTTCGAAAATTTCAACAATGGTCGAATCCAGTTCCACCTCCTCATCTAACTCCTTAACTGAGAAAGAACTTCAACTCCTAAAAAAGCTTTCGAAGAAATATGAGCAAAAAGAGTCGAAACAGAAAAAGCAAGAAGAGGAACCAACGAAAGTAAAAACCGAAACTGCTACCTCAAAGAAACAAGTAGTTAGGGCACGCGACAAAGGTATATCTGTCCACTCACCATATCCTCTCATGCGTTCATATGTGATTGATTGGAAATTCTTTGGTGGTAATGAGTTTGATTTCAAGGAACTCTTTGAGTTTCAAGGATGGATGAGGTTCCTGTCATTAAACCGTCTGTGTTATGAAGGTTTAGTTAAAGAGTTCTACGGCTCTCTTAAAGTTAGTGGAACAGAGTCGATCTCTGTTAAGCTTAAGGGTGAGATTAAAGCGTTGTCTTACGCTGACTTGGGTAAAATTTTTGATGTGCCAAATGTTGGGTCTAGGGTGACAAAAATTAAGGATATTTCTAGGGTCAGTGAGTATAAAAAGGAAGAATTTGTGAAGAAAATCATGAAAAGGGGTTTTGCAGACAAACAAGGTACTATAGAATGCTCAAACCTGACAGATAGTATGAAATGGTTGTACAAACTTATTGTATATTACATTTATCCCAAGAGTGCCTCACTCACATATATGAACCAGGTTGAGTTGTGCATAATGTGGCACATAGTTGAAAAGAAACCTCTTAATCTATGTCATATTATCTTTGACAAGATGCAGAACAACCATAAGAAGTTGCCCTATGGAATGATTCTTACACCAGTATTTGAGTTTCTTGATGTTGATTTAAAGGAGTATGATGGTTTTAATGTTTCAAAGCTAGACAGCGGGTCATTAAAAATGAAAGATGAAGAAGAAGAAGAAGAGAAGAAGAAAGAAGAGAAGGGAAAAGAAGATGCTGAGAAAGAAACGAAAGTGACAGGAGAGGTTGAAAAAGTAAAGAAAGAAAAAGAAAAAGTTGAGAAAGAAAAGGAAGGAAGCGAAGAGGCTGAGAAAGAGAAGAACAGAGAAGACAAAGGAAAAGCAAAATTAGGAGAAATAGAGAAGGAGGAAAAGAAAGAGGATGCAGAAGAAGAAGAAAAGTTAGAAGAGGAAGCAGGAGAAGAAGAAAAGAAATTAGAAGAAGAAAGAAAGGAGGAGACAGAAAAAGAGAAAGCTGCTGAAAAGGAAGCAGAATTAGAAAAAGAAGAAGAAACAGAAGAGAAAAAGGAGTCTGGAAAAATTGAAAAAGGAAAGAAAGTAGAAGAAGACAGTGATGCTGAGACAGAAAAGCTAGAAATAAGTGATGAAGAAAAGTCTACTGAGGTCAAAACAGAGAAAGAATCTGAGATGCTATCAGCTCAAAGGAGTAGGGAAGCTATGTTAGGAAGGATGGAGAGAGAGCCAATAGAAGAGCACAACAAGGAACTCGATGAGGCAATAAAACATTGCAAGACTGTGATTGGAGAGATTCAGTCTCTCATTGAGACCTTGGAAAGGATGAAAGATGTGAATGAAAGGAAATTAGCTACTCTGAAAGTTAAAGGCACACCCTACATTCCTACCTCAGAGAAACCAAAAAGGGTCAAGCACACTGCGGGTAAACATAGGACTCATGGAAGAAAGCCTCCATTGCACCCTTCTTCTAAACGTCTAGAAAGCTCCTCTGAAACTGCTTCAGCTCAGAATTTGAGAAGTTCTACGAGACTTAGAACTGATCCCAAGCCTCTCTGATTTGTCTTTATGTGTTGTGAACAATATTTTTTTTGCTTTGTCTTTATAGGTTATATCGTTAGAACTTTGTTTTATTTTTTTTATGCTCTGACCTTTTTCTAACCCTTATGTATGATGACAAAAAGGGGGAGAACGCAGGTATTTTGGTGGTGTCTTGAATATTTTGTTATGCAGGTATTTTAGTGGTATTTTGAATATTTTGGTACGTACTTGGTGACCAAAGTACTTATATATGTGTGTTTATTGTTTTCTATATTTGTTTTCTAATCTGTGTTGGTGTTTATTGTTTTCTATATGGTCTATTTTGGAGAGCTATATATTTTATATGATGAACTAAGTGTTTTAGAACTTAGTTTGTTATTCTAACGTTTGTTCTACAGGTTGGACATAAGATCTTTTATTTTATTTCCAATATCAGTTTCTATTCTATTCTTTTGCTCTGACCATATGCTCTGATTATTAGAACTTAGAATATCTTGTCTATCTTTGCTAGTTCTAAAATCAATTTCTAATATGTCTCCCTAATTCTACTTTTCACAAAAGTTTTATTGCATCTATTCAGGGGGAGCAAAATACATGTTCTAAATTCGCTTCATATTAAAACCGTTTGGCATGCTTAGAACTTATATGCATAAAATTTAGGGGGAGCACATGTTTTATGTTTGTTAAATTTATTGGTTTTGTCATCATCAAAAAGGGGGAGATTGTTGGCTCAAGGGTCAAATACTAATCTCGAAATTTTGATGATTAAAACAAAATAAATAAATTTAAATTATATTATTTGTGCTAATATTATTTTATGCAAAATTCTTATGGAAATAAAACAAACAAGGCAAGTCCTACATTGTGTGTGAAGATATTCGAAGACCCTAGTGGTTCGGTTTTTAGGATACATTGTAGGATAGAGAGAAAATTCATCTATAAGCACATAAACTATTTTTTTTTCTCTCATCAAAAATATTTTTCGGGAATTAAAATTCTTCAAAAATAAATTCTTTTGTCAAAAGTGTGTTTTCGAAAATATTCTTTAAAATCAAAATGATCCAATTACCTAAAATTAAAGAGATTATGTCTCTAGCGATTTTTGTAATAAATCATACACTTTCTTTTTCGGAAATTATCTTTGAAGATCTAAAGGATTTTTATTTATTCCCTTACCTAAAACGAAGAAAGATTGTATCTTTTTGTTTTTTAGTAAGTAGTATCTCTTCGAAAAATACTTTCCCAAATAAAATGCTTTCGGAAAATCTTTATGTTTAAGGGAAGAAAGATCGTTTTCTATTCTCTTACCAAAACGATAAAATAAACTTTTGGTAACTAAGATTTTCGTATCTTCTAAATAAGGAAAGAAGATATTCTGATTTCAAAATGAAAAATTCTCCTTCCAAAAGCGAGAGTTACATATCTCCCTATAAAAAGGAGCTTCCACGCTTTGAACTATGAGGAAGAAAGAGTTTTCGTTTTAAGAGTATTCACTTATTGATCACATCCTTTATCTCTCAAAACTTACTCTCTACCCCCATTTTTCTTTTCATCTTTACACTTCACGTTTTATCTTTAAAGTGAAAAGAATTTTATAACTACTTTTGAAAAACGGTTCTGTGTTCTAAACGATTTTCTAATTTGAAAAACTGTTTTTTCCTGTGCTTATATGTGCATTTCTTTCTGTCTATTTAGATTCTGTAATCTATAGTAGACAGGTTTTTATTTGATAAACATTTGTGTAATAGCTTAGGTGAGAAGCTATTGTGAAAGAGGTTATCAAGCGACCTTCTCCGTGAGAGAGATTCTAAGGTCTTGAATTGAGTTTCTGTACTCTGCCAAAAACAGAAAGGGTCGAGGTTAACTAGAACCTTTGGAAAATCTAGTGGGATAAAGGGTAGATCTAGGTGTTGATCTATTGCCTTGTACTGTTGGTTTGTCTCTTACCCTTGAAAAGAGATAACATAGTTGAGGATCTCAAGATGAGTCTTGGGTAGTGGATGTAGGCGAGTTAGTGCCGAACCACTATAAATCACTGTGTTGATCTTTTTAATTTCTGAAGTTTCACTTGATACTGCTTTACTTACACTCTTGTTTAGATTTTAGAAATGCTAAAGTTGTTAATGATTTGATGTTCTAAAACTGAAATAAGTCTTATCTTCTCTCAATATTAGAACTCTGGGATTTTGATAAGTGAATATACCAAGTTCTAAACAGTTCTTCTATTTACAGTATATTTCACTACTTGGGTTTCTAATTTGTTTTCTAAACCTGGTTAAGGCTCTGTGATGCAGTTCTAATTTCAATAATTGTCTCTCACACAGTCTTATATGATTTTCTAAACTTTATGAGGAAGTTCTAAATACAATAGCTTTCCGTCATAAAGAAGTTCTTATATTGAATAAGATATTGTGAAGCAGTTCTAATTAATAGCTGCACTTTGCATAGTCTTTCTATTCTTTAAATAGAACATAGTGAGGAAGTTCTAATCCATAATCTATTCTCACAAGTTCTTTATTTTTCCGCTGCAATTAGAATTTGATACTCTATTTTTAAATTTTAAAACATTTTTACAAAACCCAATTCTCCCCCCCCCTCTTGGGTTGTGCCATACTCGTACGGGACCCACATTGTTCCTTATCTTGTTTCTTGCTGGTTTTGATTTACTTGTCTTGCAACAGTTCTTTCTTCTTAAACTGCTGCTTGGATTAATCAAAACAGGTAGAGAGAATATCAATTTTATATTAGACCCCAATACAAAAATGGTGTGTTTGATTATTTTAACTCAATTCAATTTCCTATCTCTTAAGAGTATAATCAAATACCAATTAAAAATCATTAAGATTTATGATTATTTGACAAAACCTCCCATGAGTCAAACTCTAGCTCCCGCATTAAGTTATTATTCTCATAAAATTTATTATATTTTTCATATGAAAAATATTTCTCCCGACAGTGATTAATGAAATAAATTACTCTAAGAGAAAAACTATGCTTGGAAGCATTAAATATTATAATAAACTAGGCGGAGGCCTGCACATTATGCGAGTTGCTTTATTACTTTATTATTGTACATTGTATTAGATATTACTTTTTATTGCACATACAAAAATAAATCCTACAACTTCAAAGAAATAAAAAGAATCAAATAAAAAAAATTATAAACGATATATATATATATATATATATATATATATATAAACTAAAAGAGAGTAAATAAATATATACAATATAAAGCCCTAAACAATAAGCATTACTTATAAATAAAGATATATAAAATTACAAATTTGAAAGACATATAAAAAAATTCCATCTATAAATAAAGGTATGTAGATGTAAAAGTAGATAATTATTCTAAATAAAAGACACAAAAAATTAAACAATTCAATCTAAAACTAAAAAATAATAAATATTCAAATACAAATATAGTTAATTATTTTAAATAAATAATAATTTTTAAACATAAAAGTAGTTTAAATGATTAAATAAAAAATAAAAATTTAAAATTGAAATATAGATATAGATTATTATTGTAAATGAATATTAATTTTTAAAATATAATTATTTGATATAAATGATAATAAAATTTAAATAATAAAAATATTATTTTAACTATAGGTAGGTGTAAATGTTGACTTTGCTGTATATGATGATTATGAAAAATCAAGAAATAAATAAGTAAAGTAAATAAATATAAATTGTACTTATATTTCTCTACTTAATTTTAGTGAAACTCTTTCAAATACTCAAACCATGCAATTTACTGAAATTGTAGAATAATATATATATATATATATATATATATATATATATATATATATATAATTACAAGAATTAAAAAAATTATAAGTAACTAAAATTTACATGTATATGAATATGAAGGAATGAATAAAAAAGTTTATAATTTTCTACTATTTACTAAAAATATAATAAATTAAAAAATACATAAATGGATTAATAGTTAGCTTTTATTTTTCTTCATCTCTATCAACATGATATTTCTCATATCTGCATAATAAAGAGAATAGAAATTACAGGATGCACAGAAAAAAAGAGAAGACCATAAAATTGGAAAAAAATAAAAAATAAAAAATCTGAAATATAAAAAAAGAAAAAAGATATTAAAGAATTAACATTATCTCGGTCGAAAAAAAGGAATTAACATTATTTGGATTGAAGTAAAGAAATTAACATTATTTGGATTGAAGTTGCAAAATAAAAAACCACACATATATACAAATAAAGAAATAAATAAAGAAAGCAATCAAAACTTAGAGAATTGAAAAGAAATAAAAATTAATATATATATATATATATATAAGATTAAAATTTTTTTAAAATTTTAATTTCAAAATTCAAAAGAAATTCAAAAGTTTTAAAAGCTTTAAATTTTAAAATTCAACTGTTTTAAAATTAAAAATTTCAATTTCAAAATTCAAAATAAATTCAAAATTTTAAAAGTTTTAATTTTAAAATTCAAAAGTTTTAAATTATTAATTATTTAAAATTTTAGATATATGTTAGATTAGATATTAGATATAGGAAAATATATGTTTAAAAATTAATTAAAAACTTAGAAAATTTGTAAAAAAAGAAAAAAAAAGGGAATGTTGAAAGAATAGAGTATCGTCTGAACTTTTTGAAGATTTTTTTTGCTTCAGGATTATACATATAGATTTTATTATAAATAAAGAAAATCAAATCTAACATCATAAATTCAAATAAAAAAATATAGTAAAAGAATAAAACTCAACAAAACTTTTAAATATTCACATAAACATCATCAAAATTGAAAATATAATAAGTAGAGTTTGAGAATAAACACTAGTAATATGTAAATGAATGAAAGAATTTGCTTGAATGACGAAGAAACGATTAAGTCTTGTATTTCTTCTCAATTAGGAGTCCAAAGTGACCAATTAGGGTAAGACTCGAATTAAACAATTTATCTTAATTTGTAGTCTCATTCAACCTTTTTTGATATTTGACAAATTTCCAATTAAATTCCTACAAAAACTTTCCAGAACCAGAACAAAAATAATAAAGAAGTAAAATACATAAATAAAAATATAAAGGGAAAATAATTATTTCATCCATGAGGTTTTACAAAATTAATTAATTAGTCCTCATATATTTTTTTTATATTAGGTATTTAGTCCCCAAAGTTTAATTTTACCTCATCAAATGGTCATTCTATCTAATTTTAGTGGTTTTTGCCGTTAACTACATAATGAAAGATTAAACTACATAATGAAACATTAAAATACCCTTACAATGAGACAAAAATTCTCCTTCATCTCTTCAAATCTCCTTTTGTGCAATTATACAAACTCAAAAATAAATAAATAAATAAATACAATTAAAAAATCGTTAAAGTTGTAAGGTACAACCACTATTTTTCGAAGATGTTGACATTAAAAGAGTAGTACTGCAGTTCAAACAAGACCTAAAACCAAGCCTTTAACGATCCTTTCAATTCTTCCCCTTTTAATATATCTCACTGCATTATTTCCCACTGCCACCGTCGTGAATGATAGCCAGATGGCGTATGTAGTCCTTGTTGGATATAACTTTCCAATCCTTTGTCTACGAGCTGATTGAGGGTCCGGATCCTAATAGAGGAAGATAAGGAAAACGAAACGGGTCGGGTCGGGTAGTTTGAGTCAACCACAAATTTTCCCATCCCGCCACCGATATTTGGGCAATTTGAGTGGACTTTTTGGTTATTTGGTGCAAGCCAATCTAGTTTCGTGTGTGGTTCTTGGATTGGTGGGATTTGATTCAAAATATCGGGGAAAGGATTGGAGAGATTAAAATAAAAAATGTGGTAGATGGTGGGCAATAAGGGAGGTAGGGGGTCTAGGGGTGCCCCTGCCCCTTAAAATTTTTTTTTTTCAGATTTTACCCATAAAATATTAATTTTTTTATTTTACCCCTTAAAATAATAAATTTTTTCAACTTCGCCTCCTTAACTCTTGAAACTTATTTTAGCATCCTTTGACTTTAATTCCTGACTTTGTCACAGACGATGATGGACATTACTGCTCTAAAAAGACTGTTGATTTCTGGTTTATTTTCAACTAGATTTCTGAAATAAGGAATGAATTGTTCTCCTTAAAATTTAAAAGAAAGAGGTCCGGTGGTTTTTCCTTTTCCTTGTTCAAAACCATAGTTGTGAAATTTTTTTTTCTTTTTTTCTTCTCTTTTTCTTATTTATAGTGGGCATTTCAAAATCCAATTTGCAGATGAGTTTTTGATTATAGTATAAGTTTCTCATTTCTTTTAGTTTGTAAAGATTTTGTAAAAGCATCGTCCAAGCAATTCCTTTTTTATTTATTTTTTAAGTTTATGTAGTTACAAAAGACAGAAAAGAAATAAGGAAGAAGGGTATTTTTGTTTTTTATGAGACATATAACAGTAAAAATTACTAAAATTGGACGGAATCAAATCTTGAGGACTAAATATCTAATATCCAAAAATATGAGGACGAGTTAATTAATTTTGTAAAATTTTAGGGACAAAATAATTATTTTTTCAAATATAAATAAAACTGAATAAAAACGCATTAAACTCATTAAAAATACTAAAAATCCTAATAAAAATTATATTTAAAATACTATAAAAATAAACATATCACTAATATTGATGATGAAGCGACCCATTTAGTCAATTTTCATGATCTTAGAATGCTGGTATACTCATATGGTGGCGCTCATAAATAATCCTAGTTACTTAGTACTCAAAACATTGTAGGATCATTGTTGCTCTGTAATTTGAATGGTCCTATTTACTTAGTAACTCAATACAACAAAGCAAAAAAATTTTCAACTGTTATTCAATGATTGCCACATTGCTTGAACCCTATTTAAAAGTTAACACCCAAAAGAGAAGAAATACATAAACTCAACATCAATCTTTGCAAAATACATAAGAGCAGAAAGCAAAGAAATAAAGAAAGTGACAATGCCCAAATTAGATTAACTAAATTCCAGAATAACCAAATCCAAAAGTAACGTTAGAATCAGAACAAATATCCTCCAAATAAACTCAACATCATGCATTTAATCCTTACTGAACAATCTAAATCGAACTAATGCATGACCACGCAAAATTGCATTCTATGAGGTTGTATTTCTCAAGCAAAAGAGGTAAAAAAATTTCAAAATCCATCCACTGCTCTCTCACCAAATTTCAAAAGGACTAGTGCAGACCACATGCTGGAAAGTAAGCAATCTCCATCACAAAGCATTTTAATCTTCCAGTTATGGGGAGATTGTTCCTTACAAAAATTTCAAAATCCATCCACTGCTCTCTCACTAAATTTTGGTGAATAAATCGTTAATTTTTTAACCAAATCAGATAGCTAGGAGTAAGCTTATCAGCGTACCTAAATTAAAGCAAAGATTTTCCTTAGAAAGAACACAGAATCTGTATAGCCTCTTGCTCGTTGGTCTTGAAAGAACTTTCCAAAGAAGCAAGAAAATACAAAAGAAAAAAAAGGCCTTAATAGCCCAAGATAGTCAAGTTATACCAAACTTTCCATCTCCCAAATCTTCATTAGACCACGAAGACATAGTATATGATTCCATATAAATGCTCTGTTTGTTTCCGTAAAATAACTTGCAGGAAAATATTTTCTACAACTTTTCATTGTTTGGGGCGTTCAGGAAAATAAGTCAACGGAAAATATTTTCCTGGTCAAAGGAAAATTAGGAAAATAACTTCTCATTTTCAAGAGTGTAAAACATTTTTCAGATTTTAACAAACTTATTATAACCTTATAAATGCGTATTTTGTTAATTTATTAATTATAGGTAGCCACTCACCATTCACCACCACCGCCTGCCACCACCACTGGTCATCGGTAACTTTGGTAATTTACCATTTTTTTTGCATTATTCTCTTATTTAATAATAAAATTTTTAAACCACAAAATGTATATTATTAGTTTTTTTTTTTTGAAAGTCGTTAGTATTTTTATTTTCATGGTCTTATGAGTTAAAAATTTTAATAGTTTTAATTAATTTTTAAATTGCAACCAAACAATAGAAAATAAGTCATCTGGAAAATATTTTCAAGGAAAACATTTTTTTTGAAAAATATTTTTCAGTGGTAAGTTATTTTCCAGAAACAAACGGAGCCAAAGTCTTCTTAAATAAGATCTCAGATTTAAGAGATAGATAGCAAAAATACTGCAAAGAAACACAGCCTAAGAAACTCAATATAAATGAGAAATAAGTATAGGGATTTTGAGATTTTGTCTTATAATTAGATAAAATATCTAATTTGAAAACTCTATTTATCTAATTAATAATCTTTATCTAATTAATAATATTGTTTTTATAAATATAGAAAAAGATTCAATACAATTTTTATTAATTGGCAGATCCAAGGCCAAAATAACATTTTGGATTACATAATAGGCTAACACTCCTTTTCGGTAAAAACTTTTGTGGTCATTAGGATTTGCACCTAACATTAGTAAGAAGATACAATATACTTTATATAATCTTCATTTCTTTTATTTAATAGTGTGTATCTATTTATTCAAACTTATTAATAACTAGGTTTATTAAACGTGTATTGCATATTATTTATATTTATTGGATATACTCGTGATTTGATTCCATTCAAATATTACTAGTTTAGTTAAAACTATTTCTCCATTTTTGCTAAAATATTAAAATTCCTAATTCAATTAAAATATTTGTCCTTTTTTCTTAATATTTTGATCGATTTATATTTGAATTGAAGTATTCTTAAGCAAGTCAAAATATATATTCTTTATCATTTCTCATTTTTTATTTTGCATAATTGTTTTAAATTTTTTTTATACATGGAAGGCCTAACCGACCGAAATAATATTGTGGGTTGCATAGCAGGGACAACCCTCCTCTTTGAATAAAATTCACCAAATTGGTGATAACTTTATGACTCTCTACATTTGCTACGAGAGATAGAAAGACCAATCAAACTACAACTGATTGGCCATAATTGTTTGTAATTGAATTAAAATATTTATGTCTTTTAATATTAGGTTTCCTAATTGAATTGAAGTATTAGTTTTTCTAAATAAGAAGGACGTAGCAAATGTTTAAGGTAAACAAACAGTTGCCAGGACATTAACTTTTTTGGAAAGAAAAATGAGATAAAAAGCCCAAAAATTACATCAGTATGTTTCTAGCATATGACACTACGCACAAATCATGGAGGATCAAACTAAACATGCCTTGAGGAGGCTGCGTAAAGCGAGATAACCCAGGCGCTAAAGATGCTCCATAATGTGCAAGCCAATTCGCTCAGACATTACCCTCTCAGTAAACATGCAGAATATGAACTTCCCATTGTCTTGATAGCATGTCTTTAATGCTCCATACCAGATTAGCTAGAGTCCAAGGAGGGGTGGAATCTGTACTGATCATCGAGGCCACTGGTAAATTATCAACTTTAACCATAAGGTTTCTTACATTAGCATCCCATGCTACAGACAGGCCAAAGAATAAGGCTCATAGCTCAGCAGCTAAAATAGAAGACTGGCCAAGGTTAGCTGCAAAACCCGACATCCACATACCTGTACTGTCACGAAGCAAACCTCCTGCTGACGCTAGGCTAGTCGCCTGAATAAAAGAGCCATCACATTTAAGTTTATAACAGTCCCTAGGAGGTGGAGACCAGCCTATCTATCGCTCCTCCCTAGTAGGTTTAGCACTGTGTACGTTCTTTGCACATCCCTTGGAAACTTCTTTAGCAAATGTCAAAATAACGTTCCCCTGGTCCAAAGGCCTGCTGAAGAAATCATTAAAAACTACCCGATTTCTCCATTTCCATATCATCCAAACCGCTATAGCAAATGTAATATCCCAGTTCACACTATGAAGACTTAGCTTCTGCCGCAAATTAAAGGCAATCCACAAAGAAATATCCCTTACGCTAAAAAACAAGTTAGTCATAGCGGGAGAGAGTAGTTGGTCCCAGATGTTTCTGAAAGAACAGAGAAAGAATGGGAGAAAAGGTTTCTACCTTTATTCCTTTTTCTGCTTAACTTATATACAACAGATTCTTAAAGAAGGTAAACTCCTAATCATGGTAAACTTCTAAATTAGTACAACAGATATTAACAGCAAATATTTACACTTATGATAAGCCTAATCCCTGAATTTAAGCCTAATACCCCCCTCAAGTTGGAGCATGAATATCCAGAATGCCCAACTTGCGTAGAAGAGCTGCAAATATATCCTTGCCCAAAGCCTTTGTCAAGATATCAGCAAGCTGTACTTATGAACATATTTGGTGACAATATGACCGGAGCTGATTTCATCACGAATAAAATGACAATCAACCTCGATATGCTTCGTACGTTCGTGGTATACTGGATTAGCAGCAATTTGCAAGGCTGACTGACTATCACAGTAAACAGTCATAGGTCTAGAATGCTCAACACCAAGAGAACTCAGCAAGCCTTTTAACCACTTCAATTCACAAACAACAGTAGCCATAGATCGATACTCTGCTTCAGCAGATGAGCGAGATACAGTTGGTTGCTTTTTAGTTTTCCAAGAAATCGGAGAATTGCCGAAGAAAACCAAATATCCTGTCAAAGATCGTCGAGTCAAAGGACAACTAGCCCAATCAGAGTCACAATAACCATACAGCTGCATATCACAATCAACACTGAGAAATATCCCTTGTCCTGGATTGCCTTTTAAATAGCGAACAACACGCAGAGCTGCATCGAAGTGATCTTGTTTCGGTTGCTGCATGAACTGAGCTAGGATATGAACACAATAAGACAACTCAGGACGTGTGATGGTCAAATAAATAAGTCTTCCCACCAACCGCCTATACCTAGCTGGATCTTTCAAAATTGCACTTGTTGAAAGCGCTAGTTTATGATTCTACTCCAAAGGAGTCTTGGACGGCTTAGCTCCCAATAATCCAGATTCAGAAATTATATCCAAGGCATATTTTCGTTGACATAAGAACATACCTGCAGAATTTCGAGCCACCTCAATACCCAGAAAATACTTCAACGTGCCCAAGTCTTTCATATGAAAGCAGTGATTTAAATAATCCTTAAATCGGTGAACCATCACATCATCATTCTCCGAAATAATAAGATCATCAACATAAACCACTATATGCATTTGACCCATTCCTTCTCGAAAATTAAAGAGAGAGTGATCAAAGCTTGATTGTTGAAAACCAAACTTTATCAAAGAATCTGCCAGCTTTGCAAACCAACACCTAGGTGCTTGACGCAAACCGTATAAGGACTTTTGTAATTTACACACCTTCTCGGAGGAACTGGAAGTGAAACCAGGGGGCATTTTCATGTACACTTCTTCATTCAAATCACCATGCAAAAATGCATTTTGAACATCCATTTCATATAGCTTCCAGTTCTTGGCAGTTGCAACCGCAAGAAAAGTGCGTACTGTAACCATCTTGACTGTGGGTGCAAAAGTCTCATGATAATCGATTCCTTCAACTTGATGATTGCCAAGGATTACCAATCTCGCCTTGTAACGTTCAACACTGCCGTCGGAATGATATTTTATCTTATAAACCCATTTGCTTCCAATGGCTTTCTTCCCAGGTGGTAGATCAACCACGATCCAAGTGCCATTATCCTCAAGAGCTTGAATTTCTTTACGCATTGCATCTCTCCAACAATCTTTCTTTGCCGCTTCTGCATATGTAGTTGGTTCATGTCCTGCACTAACACTTGCCAAAAAAACCCGATGCGACGAAGATAATTTATCATAACTGACATAATTTGCTATAGGATAGACAGTACCTGAGGAATGCAAGTGAAGTGGTGAGCAAACAGAGGGACTTGTTTTAACCATATGAGTCACATAGTCTTTCAATCGAATGGACGGCACTTTAGCTAGTCGTCCTCGTCCAAGAGATTCCTCTACATTATTTTCCTCGACAACATCATTTTCTGTATTTCCTACTTCAATACTACCACCTGCAATGTTGTTCTCCTCATCATCACAGTGCACCTCAATACCAGCGCTCCAATCATGTGCTCTATAATCATTTGAATCATCATTAGTAACTTGCCCATCAGCAAACGGAAATTCAGTTTCAACAAACACCACATCACGAGAAATAAAATATTCTTTAGTATCTAAGTCATATAATTTCCAACCTTTCTTATCAAATGGATACCCAACAAAGATACATTTTCGACTTCTGCTAGCAAACTTGTCCTTGTCTCGATTCAAATTGTGCCTATAACACAAACATCCAAATATTCGAATACTCTGATAAGATGGCTCTTGTCCAAATAAAACTTTATAAGGACTTTTACCATTCAATAACTTAGATGGAGTTCTATTGATTAAATAACCCGCTGTGAGAATACATTCACCCTAGAATTCAAGTGGTAAATTTGCTTGAAATCGCAATGCTCGTGCCACATTCAGGATATGGCGATGTTTTCTTTCCACTCTCCCATTCTGTTGAGGAGTCCCAACACATGAAGTTTGATGTATGATCCCAGTTTCAGCAAAATATTCTTTCAGACACACAAACTCACTACCATTGTCACTACGCACAATTTTGACATATTTCTTAAATTGCCTTTGAATCATTGCCATGAATTTCTTGAGAACAGAACCTACTTCAATTTTTTCATTCAACAAATATATTCATACAGCACGAGAGCAATCGTCCACTATGGTCAAAAAATATTTTGCTCCACAAGAAGCTGGAACTCTATAGGGTCCCCATAAATCACAATGAATTAAATCAAAACATTCTTTGGCTTTATTCTCACTAGAAGAAAATATTTCTCTTGTTTGCTTAGCTCTAAAACAAACATGATTATTATTTTCATTCTTATGCACTACTTCAGGAATCAATCCTAAGACTTTAGAAGAAGGATGTCCCATTCTCCTATGCCAAAGCTGAAAAGAATTAACTCCACTTATCTTGCAGGCTTTCATCTTGCAGGCTGGAACAGGAGCTGCTTCCGTAAGAAAATAAAGCCCCTCACGTTGCTCACCCGCTCCAATCACCTTCCTCGAATTTTGCTCCTGTAGAACACAAAATTTGTCAGTGAATATAATCATCAAAGCTGAATCTCTAAGAAGTTGAGAGATAGATATCAAATTGCATTTCGGCTTTGGCACAAAAAGGACATTCTGTAATATTAATCTTTCTCCAAGATAAATAGTCCCTGCTTTCAACGCCATAATCTCCTCTCCATCTGGCAGCCCCACCGGGCATGGAATAATGTCTCGTACATTTCTCATACATGAATACACACTAGTCATATGATGGGAAGCTTCTGAATCAATGATCCAAATTAATTGAGTTTTCTTACCCATCAACCTCTCATTAGTACTAATTTTATTAGCATTCAGCATTTCCATCAAAGATGCCCATTGTTCTTCATTCAGTCCTCTATCTGCCCCACCAATCATTTGAGCTGCATTTGACCGAGCAATCCCCCCTTTATCATATCCTCTGGTGACTCCGCGTTTACGTCCACTTCCTCTTCCAGCACCATTTGTTCTTGGTCTATTACCCCACCATTCTGGGTACCCAATCAGTTGAAAACAGGTCTCTGCATCATGTCCTTCACATT
This sequence comes from Jatropha curcas, assembly GCF_041381405.1. Lineage (NCBI taxonomy): Eukaryota > Viridiplantae > Streptophyta > Magnoliopsida > Malpighiales > Euphorbiaceae > Jatropha > Jatropha curcas. The sequence goes on along the minus strand of NC_143152.1, from coordinate 9,382,671 downwards.
TGCAATTTGTGCATACCATGTTTCTATCTTTTGCTTCCCCCCCCTGAATTTCGATTCCCACTCGCATGGCAAAGCTTACTGGATTCCCTCTTTCTTCCTTTATACGAGTCACTGTTCTCATTCTTTCTTGTTACACGATCATGGAATAAGCTCGATTCAAATTCGGCAAGGGTTCAGTGCTAAGAATATTTGATCTCACCGTACCATAACCTTCTTCATCCAGTCCCATCAAGAACTGATGCACCCTTTCTTCTTCTCATTTTCTTTCCAAGACAATCGTCAGATTGCACTCACATCCTGCACAATTACATACCAGTATCTTGTCATAATTATTCAATTCATCCCAGATCAGTTTGAGCTGACCATAATAAGTCACAATGGCCTGCCCATTCTGTTTACAGTTTGCTAAATCTGATCTCAACTGTTGCACTCGTGGCCCATTTCCAATTGAAAACCTCTCCTTGATATCATCCCACAGATCTTTCACAATCTCCATGTGTGAGATGGTTGATCGAAGTTTGGGTTCAATAGTATTAAACACCCAAGAAACCAACATCGAATTAACTGTCCACCAGTCTTCGATTTCAGGGGCATTCTCAGCTGGTTGTGTAATCGTTCCATCAACAAATCCATATTTCTTCTTGGCACGAAGTGCAGTTCGCATGGCCCATGCCCATTCATCATAGTTTTCTCCTCTCAATTGAACCTGAGTAATTATATTACCAGGATTGTCATTCGAATTGAGAAAGTAAGGCTTTGAGATCTTTTCCCCTTCTTTCGCCATTGCTCTGATACCATGAAAGAACAGAGAAAGAATGGGAGAAAAGGTTTCTACCTTTATTCCTTTTTCTGCTTAACTTATATACAACAGATTCTTAAAGAAGGTAAACTCCTAATCATGGTAAACTTCTAAATTAGTACAACAGATATTAACAGCAAATATTTACACTTATGATAAGCCTAATCCCTGAATTTAAGCCTAATAGTTTCTCGCAAAGCCTGCATTGTAGTTTCCTCTTCAATCAGACAGACAGGACAAGCTTGAGAATCCCCTATGTGACGCTGGAATCACTCTGAGTTAATAAGAATTCTTTGGTGTGTCGTGAGCCATAAGAAGGACTATATCCTCTCTGGGCCTTTCCACAATAAGATGTCTCGCCAAATTGTTGGGTTATCCCACATCGGTTGTGGAAGGGGCTGGTGATAAGTTATAAGTGTGAGGGAAAGCCTCACCTCTTAAGCTAGCTTTTGGGGTTGAGAAGGCCCAAGATCACCTATTAGTGGTATCAGAGCTCAGGAGAGTACGGGTTATTGCTCCTCCGACCCATGGCCCGATGTATGAGGGGGAGATTGTTGGGTTATCCCACATCGGTTGTGGAAGGGGCTGGTGATCAAGTTATAAGTGTGAGGGAAAGCCTCACCTCTTGAGCTAGCTTTTGGGGTTGAGAAGGCCGAAGATCACCTATTAGTGGTATCAAAGCTCAGGTTACAGCAATCTCAGCCCAGTTTCCGGGAGAGTACGGGTTGTTGCTCCTCCGACCCATGGCCCGATGTGCGAGGGGAGATTGTTGGGTTATCCCACATCGGTTGTGGAAGGGGCTGGTGATCAAGTTATAAGTGTGAGGGAAAGCCTCACCTCTTGAGCTAGCTTTTGGGGTTGAGAAGGCCCAAGATCACCTATTACAAATCGCCTCCTTTTGTACCCAATCATGACTAGTCAGTGCAACATAGGCTGATTTGATAGAAAACTTACCATTAGCAGGGAAGCCCCAGTAACACATATCCTCCTTGTTAGGAAGAAGTGTTGAATTTTTAGGGAAGGAAAAATGGAAATGCACAAGATGATTAATAATGTTTAGCACTTCATTGAATTGATAAAAGGATAAGCCTATTTATGGGCTTACAAGTGAATCAAATAAGACCTGAAAATACTCCTAAAAATCATTAATCCTAATAACAAAAACATCATATTCTATGCAGAAAATCTACACTAACTAAAATTGAAATCTCAAAATATTTTTAATAATATTATTTTGAATTAATCCTAACATTCCCTCTTAATTCAAACATAATATTTTTTTATTATAATCATTAACAATTAAAATTTTTAATCTAGCATTCAAAGCACCTCTGTCCAACTCATCATTTTGATGCACTTCTCACCAAATATTGATGCACTTCTCATCAAACTAGCAAATGAATTTTAATTGTTTTTTTTTTCTTTTTGAAACACTTCTCTTCAAATATTGATGTACCTCTCATCACTTTCTTTATTTTGGAGCACATCTCTCCAATATTCTCTTGGAGCACATCTCTCCAATACTCAATAAAGAATTTTTTAACCACCATTCTTTCAGCAAATTCCTTACCAAGTAATCTAATTTTGTTCACAATGGACATGAGATTGTTAATATATTCTTAGACACCTTCAGATGTTTTCATTTTTTGCATCCCAAATTTTCTTTTGAGATTCAAAACTTGCATCAATTTCGTCTGCTCGTTGCCTTGATGCTCATTTTTTAATGAGTCCCATATCTCCTTTGTTGTTTTACATGTCATAATACTTGTAAAAATTTTGTCCAAAACAGAAGAGTGAAGGCAGGTTTTGCTTTGAATTTTTTTGGCTTTTTCGTCGTTATGATTTTTAATTTGAATCATAGTTGGGTTGGATGGCAATAGAGGAATTTCTTTTTCTGTTTCAATATGCTCCCATGAGTCATAAGCTTGTAAATAAGCTTTCATTTTAACAATCCATAGCTTATAATTTTCACCAACAAAAATTGGCGGGAAGAAAATGGAATAGTGTTTGTGGCCATTGTTTTTATTTATTTATTTATTTATTTTTGGCTCAAAGGGACCGGCTCTGATATAAAAAATGTTGGATTTTTAGGGAAGGAAAAATAGAAATGCACAAAATGATTAATAATGTTTAACACTTCATTGAATTAACAAAATGATATGCCTATTTATAGGCTTACAAGTGAATCAAATAAGACTTAAAAATACTCCTAAAAATCATTAATTTTAATAACAAAAACTTCAAATTCCATGCAGAAAATCTGCACTAACTAAAATTGAAATCTCAAAATATTTTTAATAATATTATTTTGAATTAATCCTAACAAGAAACGTGACGAACACATACAATTCTTTGAATAATATTTAATGGCAGTAAATGGCTAAAATCCCGCCACTTTCAATTACCATTAGTGTCAATAGATTCCTTCGACAGACAATTAATATCTCCAGGATCCAGAGGAACAACAGCTAGCGTCCATAGTGGAGGAGCATTAGGGAAATTACCATTCGTAGTGGACTAGTATAGCCCCGTTGCAAGGCAAGGCCAGTCCCGCGCAACGTTCTTCTAAAGACTTGAAGAATTTGCCCGAGCTTCCATTGTAGGAATAGAATCATCTTGCTTTAAGTATTTAGCTTTAAGGATATTCACCCACAACTCATTCTCCTTAGTGATGAGACCCCAAGCCAGTTTAAGAATCATTAAAGCTATGGAGTTTCCTCAGTCCCAGAACACCAGAAGCTTTAGGTTGGCAAACAATTTCCCAGTTAACCAGAGGAATTCCTTTTTTGTCCTTATTCCACTCCCTAAATGAAATTTCTGCAGTTTTTTTCAATTTCCTTACAAATGGTAACAGGAACAGAGACTGTTTGAAAAACATAAGTCGGAATAACTAGTAAGACAGCCTTTACAAGAGTGATACGTCCCGCTAGAGATAATTGGCTAGCCTTCCAACCAGACAACTTCCCGCGAACCTTCTCCAAAAGGAAGGAGAAAGCATCCCTTTTAGATCTTCCATATGTAATTGGAATACCTAATTACTTTCCTATATCACTTGTAACTTTAAAATTACATAAGGAATTAACTTCACGGAACTTATGTTGGTTAATTAAGATAATTAAGAAACCAAAAAGATAGAAGAGAAAGTGGAGCTGTGTATATTTTTCATATTAAACGAAGAAGAAAACAGAGCTTTTTATAGGCATTACATAAAAAGTGATCAGAAAATAAATAGCCTAAAAATTTGCAACTAATCTATAGTATCTGCAACCAATCTGCAGCAGATAATCTTTTATTTGCCACTACTACCAGTAACATAAATCTAGGAACTAAATCAGTAACTAAGGCTCCACTAATTTTGAATCAAAGCTTAACATGCCCTCTTGATTCAAAATCACAGATGCCCAATTGCTGTCCAAAATAAGCATGTTTCAGCTGAGACAGAGATTTAGTAAATAAGTCTGTAACTTGATCATTTGTACCACAAAATTCCAATTCTATTTCTCTATTCGCTACCAACCTTCGAATGAAATGGTGTCGAGTTTCAATGTGCTTTGTTCTGCTGTGGAAAGCTGGATTCTTTGCCATTGCTATTGTGCCTTTGTTGTCACAATAGATTTTAGTTGCTGCCACTTGCTCTTGGCCCAAATCAACCAAAACTCGCCTAAGCCACACTGCTTGACATGCTGCAGAAGTTGCAGCAATATACTCCACTTCCGAAGACGACAAAGCAATAGTATCCTGCTTCTTTGAGCTCCATGAAATGGCACCTGAACAAAGACTGAAATTGTAACCTGAGCTACTTCTTCTATCATCCAAAGAGCCAGCCCAATCACTATCAATATAGCCAAATAATCTGAAATTTGATACTGTACCAGATTCCAAATTCAACAGTTCCAGCAACATATCGCAATACCCTTTTTGCAGCTCCAAGATGGTGCTTTGTTGGACTATGCATAAACCTGGACAAGACACTACCAGAAAATGCGATGTCAGGCCGTGTATGAGACAAATAATTCAGTCCACCAATCATTCTCCGAAAATAAGTTGCATCAGCCTTCTCTGTCCCATCTTCAACTTTTCATTTTTCATTTAAATTCATCGGAGTTGAAGCCACATTGCAATTCACCATGCTGAATTTTTTTAGCAAATCACTTGCATATTTTTGTTTTCCAACAAAAACTCCATCTGCACTTTGTTTCACCTCAAGTCCAAGAAAATATTGCAATAATCCTAAATCTGTCATCTCAAATTTTCTCATCATAGAAGATTTAAAATCAGCAATAAGACATTCATTGGACCCAAAATAAATCATGTCATCAACGTAAACACAAACAACAAGAAATCCAAATTTGACTTCTCTTTTCAAATATAAAGTGGGCTCATTTTAACTTCTAACAAAAACCATTCTCACAAAAGTAGCTGTCAATTTTACTGTACCAGGCTCGCGGTGCTTGCTTAAGCCTATAAAGAGCTTTTCTTAATTTGAAAACTTTATCCTCATGACCGTTTTCAGCAAAGCCTTCAAGTTGAGAAACATAAAGTTTTTCCTCCAAATCTCTGTTCAAAAATGCAGACTTCACATCAAATTGAAAAACAGGAAGAGATAGTTGAGCAGCTAAAGCAAGTAGTAATCTTACAGTTTCAAGGCAAGCAACTGGTGAGAATGTTTCCTTGAAGTCGATACCTCGTTGTTGGGCATACCCCTTTGCTACAAGTTGTACTTTATGCTTTTGCACACTCCCATCAGAATGGTACTTGGTTCTAAAAGCCCATTTGAGCCCGATATCATTCTTCCCTTTAGGCAATTTCACCAATTCCCAAGTCTGATTTTTCTGAATTGAAGCTATTTTTTCATTCATAGCATTTTTCCATTCTTCCATTGTTGCTGCCTCCTCATAGAATACTAGATCTGAAACATTCAAATCAAAAGAACAGGTTTCATATATTTCTCTCAAGGATCGGGTCTTCCTTGGAGGAGTTTCAATCGATGAGGAAGAGCTTGAGCTGATTGGACTGGAAGAATTTGAGTTGTTTGACCTGATGAGTTGCTACTTGCTGAATTTGACGATAAAAAATCAGCAACATCATTTGATGGTGAAAAATCAGCAACATCATTCTCTAAAACTCGAGCTTGGTCTAAATTCTTAGCATTTCTCTAATCCCATTCTGCATCTTCATTAAAAACCACATTTCTATTAACAATAATTTTGCCACTTAAAGGATTATATAGCTTATATGCCTTAACAAAAATGCATTTTTCAGACTTTTCATAAAGTTTGTAGCAAGATTGAGAATTAATTAAAGCATAGGCTATACAACCAAAAATTTTAAAGTGAGTTACATGTGGTTTTCTGCCTCTCCAAACTTCATATGATGTTTTATTCATGACCGCCCTTGTTGGAGAAATATTCAAAAGATACACTGCGGTTGCAACAGCTTCAGCCCAAAAAGAATTCGAAAGACCTTTGGCTTTGAGCAAGCTTCTGGCCATCTCCACAACAGTCCAATTCTTTCTCTCGACAATATCATTCTGCTCCGGTGTGTATGGTGCAGTGAGCTCCCTATGAATGCCACATTCTTCATAAAAAACATTAAATTCAATAGAATTAAATTCACCACCTCTGTCCGTCCGAAGACATTTGATACGGTTGTCCAGTTGATTTTCTACCAAGCTCTTAAATTTCTTGAATGTATCAAGAGCTTTAGATTTACACTTCAAGAAATAAACCCAATTCATACGGCTATAGTCATCAATCAACAATAAAAAATATCGATTATCACCAAATGATTCAGTTTGCAAGGGTCCACACAAATCCTCATGTATCAATTCAAGACAACTATCAACCCTCCATGATTTTCCTACGGGAAATGATTTCTTACTTTGTTTGCCCAAAACACATCCTTCACAGAACTTAACAGATTCAATCTTGGGTAATCCATTTACCATATTTTGCTGACTCAAAAACTTCAACCCTCTTTCATGTAAATGCCCATAGCGCATATGCCACAAATTAGATTCACCAATTTTACTAATAGCAAGAGTAGAGTTTTCCATGGAAGCATGTAGTGGAAACATTTTGTTTTGAGTCATTGGAACATTAACAATCGTATAACCAGTTTTCTTATCTTCAATACAACATGAGTTATCATCAAACACAATTTTATACCCACTAGTCATCAATTGCCCAATAGTTAACAAATTATAAGCCAAGCTAGGAGCAAATTCCACATCATTGAATAGTTTAGTATTACCGTGGCAAGTATTGATGGCATTTGTACCTTTCCCTTCCACTTGAATCACCTTATCATCACCCAGTCGGACTGTTGTTTTTTCTTTCTCATCAAGCTCTTTAAATAATTGCTTTGTTCTTACATGTGATTAGAACACCCACTGTCCAAGAACCAAACAACATTAGTAGCATTTTTATTAAAAGAATGAGCCATGAAAAGCATACTCTCTTCTTCTTCAGCAACATTGGCATGCTTTCCTTCATTTTTTTGATTTCCTTTATTCCTTTGCTTGGTCCAACAATCAGCTTCTTTGTGGCCGACTTTATCACAATAATAACATTTGATCAAATTATTGCCATTATTCTCCAGAACGTCGTCCTCTTCCACAGCTACTACCGCGACCTCGACCGCGATGACCACCACAAAATTGCCTCTATTTGAAACTTTGTCATCTGATTTACTATGAGAGGACCCTCCTTTCACTTGAAAAGCTTTTTCTTCAATTCTTGTTGATGATCTATTTATCCCACCTTCACGAGCTTGCAAAGAACCCATTAAATCATTAAAAGAATAAGCAGATAAATCTTTCGACTCTTCTATTGCAGCAACCACATGATCAAATTTAGGAGTTAGACTTCTCAATAATTTTAAAACCATAGTCTCATCAGTAATTTTTTCACCATATGCTCTCATTTGAGAGATAATTTTAGAAGCCCTTCATAAATATGCTTGAACAGATTCAGAATCACCCATTTGAAGTGTTTCAAATGTTCTACGAAGAGATTGAAGTTTTACAGTGATTACCTTTGAGCAGCCTTGAAATTCATTTTTCAGAATCTGCCATGCTTCCTTAGAGGTGGTTGCTGCTGAAATATGAGAGAAAATCTCATCTGATACAGCTTGTTGAAGGAAGAACAAAGCCTTTGCATCCTTCTTTTCGTTTTCTCTAAGCTTTTGCTCATCATCTGGGTCTTTATACCCATTCTCAACTAGCTCCCACAATTCTTGCAAAATAAACATAGTTCGCATTTTTATGGCCCAAAATTCATAACTCTCACCCTTGAAGAAAGGAATTAAAGGTTGGGTTCCATTTACCGCTATTTGAAAGGTTTGCGTGGACCACTCTTCTTTCCCCGCTCACTTTTTTATTCTCTCCTCTACCTGCCCAAATAATGGCTATGATACCAAAATATGTTGGTTAATTAAGATAATTAAGAAACCAAAAAGACAAAAGAGAAAGTGGAGCTGTGTATATTTTTCATATTAAATGAAGAAGAAAACATAGCCTTTTATAGTTATTACATAACAACTAAACAGAAAATAAATAGCCTAAAATTCTGCAACTAATCTACAGTATCTGCAACCAATCTGCAGCAGATAATCTTTTATTTGCCACTACTAACAGTAACATAAATCTAGGAACTAAATCAGGAACTAAAGGCTCCACTAACTTAATTTTGAATCAAATCTTAACAACTGATGGGCAGAAGTATTTTTGGAGAAGTGCAGAAGTATTTTTTCCATATTAATCTTTCGCCTTGAAGAAGCGGCGAAGCTAGAACATACTCTCATGATAATCTCCATCCGGCTCTTGGAAGCTTTAGAAAACAAAATGAGATCGTCTGGGAAGAATAAATGACAAAGAGAAGAAGCACGACGACTGATCCGAATAGGCTTCCACTGATATCCAGAAACAACAGCTTTAATTCGATGAGCCAATTGCTCCATACATAGAACAAAAATGTAGGGAGAAAGGGATCACCTTGCCTCACCTCACGGGAAGGCTGAAAATAATCAGATTGAGAACCATTCCATGCAATAATCAAAAAGGAGGAAGAGATACACTGCATAATGACATTAATGAAATTTCCTGGCAACCCAACATCATGCAACATTTGCTCAATGAATTTCCATCCCAACCTATCGTATGCTTTCTCTAAATCCACTTTAATGGTCATCCATCGCTTCCCATTCCGTTTAGCTTTCATAGAGTGAATTACTTCCTGAGCCATGATCACGTTATCGGTAATGTGATGACCAACAACAAAACTAACCTGCTTAGGGCCCACAGGCTTGGTTATAAGAGGTTTGTGCCTGTTAGTTACAACTTTCTTCACTACTTTGAACACTGTCGCACATAGACTGATAGGCCGAAATTGGGAAATATTATACGGTTGCGTAACTTTAGGATTAAGAAATATCACAGTCTTGTTAAGTTCCATCAAGTTGAAATTCCCAAGGAAAGCTGAACTAACAACGTTAAAAATATCCTGCCCAATCAAGTTCCAATTCTTCTGAAAGAAAAAAGGGTTGAATCTGTTTATGCCCGGGGCCTTATAAGGATCCATTTGAAAAAAGAGTTGCTTTTACCTCTGCGAAGAACACACTTCTGTTCAAAGACATCAGATCAATCAGAGAAAGAGTAGGAAACAGATTAGGAAACCCCAAAGAAGGAAAATGAGTGCACTCTTAGTGTATAGCCTGGTGAAATAATCAACAGCCCATTCAAAAAGAATTTTTTGATCAGAAACCCAAACACCATCGAGATCTTGCAACTGGAGAATTCTATTTTTACGACGTCTTATCATGGTAATAGCGTGAAAATATTATGTATTTCTATTGCTGCAGCTCAACCATTTACTCCACGATTTTTGGAACCAATAAAACTCTTCCTCTATAAGCAACTGCTCCAACTCTTCTCTGAGTTTGTTCTCCAGTTTCGCCAAATCATCTCTATGATGCATTTCCAAGACCTTTGGATACCTACAATCCTAGCCAGTAACATCCTTTTCCTCTTATTGAATGCTGCCCATGGAACTTTTATGCCACTGGCTCAAAGAGTAATGAAGAGACCTTAAGTTTTGCATAAAATCCCTCCTTGTGTGCCAATTATTCCTACCCACCTCAACGAAATTTTCATGAGATTGCTATATAACTATAAACTTGAAAGCCTTCAAATGAAGATTAGTATACTCATCCCTACCAAAAGAGAAAAGAAAGGGAGTGATCAGATTTCACGCGTGGGAGGTGAACGACACCAGATAAATGGAAAGCATTGAACCATAAGCTATTGCAAATAACTCTATCCAAATGTTAAAAAATAAGCCCCCTCTTCCAAGTAAATTTAGAACCATGGTACCCCACCTCCTGAAGCCCTATTGTGTCAAAATGTGTTATCATTAACATTACCCTTCTCATTAGGGCGCAAAACTGCATTAAAATCAGTGGCAATGGCCCAAGCGCGAAAGCACCTAGCATAAATACGCGAAAACTGACTCCAAAGGTCTCTCTGTATAATGGGGTTAGGATTACCATACATAGGAGTGAACCAAAAGGGAGGGTAACCAATCACTTGAATTCCAAATGAATGAAGTGCTTGTGATTAATAAGAACCTCAACCTGCAGCATATCTTTCCACAAAATCCAAATACCGCCTAAAAAGCCTCTAGCTTCCACTCTGTGGTAGAACGGGAACCCGAGCCTAGCAATAACTCTGTCTACATTACTACTACTAATCCTGGTCTCCATCACAACTAAAAGAGAAATGTTATGCATGACAACCAACTCTTTTGCAATACGACAAAACTGATTACTCGCTGCACCTTGGCAGTCCAACACGAGAAATTTTAGAACCATAACAATCACTGTTGGGTGTCAGGAACCACAGATGCCCGTCAGAATCCTCGAGTTCTTCGATAGTATCATTATCTACCTGAATACAAGTATAGGTCTCCCCATCTAGGATAAGGGCAGAAAGAGTATCAAAAATCTGTTTAATGGCATCCCCCAATGGTACAAAGTTTGCTAGGGTGCGTAAAGGAGGCTTAAGTTTAAACATAGGCCATTGTTTTCCATTCTTGTACCCTTCTTAGGGTCTGGAGGTTTCTTGCTAAAAGTAAATCGCTGAGATGGGAAAGGAAGTTTTATGTCATCTTCAACGACATTTCTCTGTGGAGGGATACAAAGATCCAGGGCCAAGGAGTCATTAACCATAACCGTCGCATGATTTTCATCCAAACTAGTCAGGATGGTAATCCAGTTTTTATCCTTATTAGGTTCCTGAGCTGGGGTCAACTGCTCCTTTGTTTGCCTGACTTAGAATCAGCAATGGCACCGATTTGATACTGTTACGAGACACTAGACTTGGGCCTTTATTGGACTTGCTCACTGTTTTAGATTGCACAGGTAAAGAATTCTGGATGTCGGCTGGCTATTGCCCTCTAGGACCAGAATCTCTCCTAACGACATGATTAATGGGATTCTGATTCCTTTGACTTTCCCTATCGTAATCCTCCAAATCTTCCTGTTGCATTTCCATCACTGTCAAATCGAGATTCGGATATTTCCTTATTCTTTCCTGGATTAGGTACCTTCATTCTCCTAGGACCTTAGAAGAGCATATCTACCAAAAGAAATATGACTTCTTGTATTTAAAGCAATTTGTGTATCTACTCTATCCAACTTGTATCCGTGATACTAATAGGAATTGAAATATTATGGCAAGGAAAAGTTTGATTTAGCGGGAGAAGAAGAGGCAAAAATTGGAACAAAAATATCATTTGATTCGTCGATCCTCAAAAAAAGAAATAAGCGAAGTTCTATCATTGAGTGATAAATGGGAAATTTATGGAAAGTTACAATCCCAACCGCGAAATAGTGCACTTCATCGACATTGTTTTTTGACTGGAAGACCGAGAGCTAACTATCAACACTTTGGGCGACTTGGACACATACTTCGTGAAATGGTTCATGCATGTTTGTTACCGGGGGTAACAAGATCAAGTTGGTAAGGATTAAAAATTTCCCTTCATCTTTCAAGTCATTTTTATGATCATCGATCATAGAGGGGTCCCTTTACCATTCTATATAAATGCACTATTCTATTTATACAAATATGGTAAGGGGCACATTCAATCTTTGTTTGTCCATTAGATTAGTTCCAAGTTCTTCTCTTCATGACGCAGGGTAGAGCAGTTTGGTACCCCCATTTTATTTAATAGCGCCTGGGGAACGCAAGTTTGATCGAGGATTGGAGAGGAGAGGTGGAAGAAAAAAAAGGCTCGGGATGGATTTAGGAGTCTTTGTGCGAGCCGTATGCGGTGAGAGTCGCACGTACGGTAACGAGGGGGGTTCGCGTTTATATGTGTAGTGTGGTGGTTGGGCCTACCCACCCTATTTGTTCCATGATCATGGTTCGATATTCTGGTGTCCTAAGTGTAGAGGAACCACACCAATCCATCCCGAACTTGGTGGTTAAACTCTACTGCGGTGAAGATACTGTAGGAGAGGTCATGCAGAAAATAGCTTGATGCCAAGATGATAAAAAGCTTAACACCCCTCATTCTTATTACTTTTTCAATATGATAAAAAAATGAAAAGGTTGTCTTATTCAAAACCCCAATTATACAATCTGTTTTCTCCCACTTCACACCTCGGAATGCATCGTTCTTATAGAGAGAGAGGCGCTTTTGCATCTTCTTAACCCAAAATGGCTGGGGAGAGGAAATGTTCCTTTTTTACAGTACTCCCGGGAGCAGATCCAATGGAGACGGGGTGAGGCCTGTATCTCAGAGGATTAGAGCAACATCGCGGCTAAATTTGGATTGAAAATCTATTAATATATTTGTAATTTTATACATAATTTTTTCAATAATAAAATTTTGAATGCCTTTTTTTATGGTGGTTGGGCCGGTTCGATGGCTCTATATGAATTAGTATTTTTTGATCCCTCTAACCCAAGTAGCTACGGGATTTGCTATGACTTTTTACTATCGCCCGACCGATACTGAGGCTTTTGCTTATGTTCAATACATAATGACTGAAGGTACCTTTGGTTGGTTAATCATAAAATCTAACTCGATTTTTGGTTTCTAACCTAATGTTGGCATGTTTCTAGTCCTAATAATGCAGGGAAAAGCAATAAAAATTCCCAAAATACCTAGGTCGAGCCCCAACAGACGTGAGTCGACAAATCATGCCGTAGGCTAATTAGAGTCCCTGCATTCAGAATAAATTCTCGAAGCTTCATTTTGTGGCTCACGAGTCGAGTCATAGGGTCGATCATAGCATCCCCCGGAAGCCTATCCATGATGTTTTTCAGCAGCCATGAGTTTCGATTGCAGAAAAGAGAGAGAAGAAGAAAAGAGAGAGTTGAAGTTTAAAAGTTAGGTTGAAAGTGACAAATGAATGTCACTTTCACCTCTTATAAAAAATAATGGGCCCATAGGCTTGACTTAAGCCTTCGGGCCCAGTTTGGCCCCAAGGACCACTTGCTGTGTCTAGTACTTAGCTGGCAACCGCCAATGGCTAGCCGCCCAAACAGGTGCAACACATCGCAGGCCATAGGTAAGTCACCTCGTTTTGCATGCCACGACATAATTTTCACCAAAACTCACACGAACTCACATAGATTTAAGCATTTTTATCACGCGTCACACGTGCATGCTTTTTCGGGCCTAATCACAAAAATTTCTAAACCATAACCGGCCGAGGAGCCTTTTCCCTTGCGTTGGTAGCATTATTTTTGCAGGTAACTCCTCGAGTGGAGCATTTCAGAATAAAGCCATCTCGAGTGGTGCGCCTAAGTCATCTTGAGTGGCGTACCCTAAGCTGTCCAAAGTGGCGCACCCTAAGCCGTCCGAACTGGCGCACCTAAGTCGTCCCGTGTGGCGCGCCATAAGTCCCCTGAGGTAAGTCACCTAAGCGGTCCCATGTGGCGCGTCGTAAGTTGCCCGAGGCAGGTTATCAAAGTCCCCCTAGGCACTGTCCGAAGGACAACTTCCCACAGTGGAGCATTCTCAAATCAAAGCCACTATCTGGCGCAATCATCTGCAAAAGCCGTCAACAACCGCTATGACACAACTCATTCGTCCAACAAATGCGATAATGGTACCGTAAGTCCCCTGAGGCAGGTTATCAAACTCCCCCTAGGCACCCTCCGAAGGACAACCTCCTGTAGTGGAGCATTCTCAAATTAAAGCCGCCAACTGGCGTAATCATCCGCAGAAGCCGTCAACAACCATCATACCGCAACTCATCTGCCCAACAAATGCCGTAATGGCACCGTAAGTCTCCCGAGGCAGGTTATCAAAGTCCCCTTGGGCACCATCTATTAGACAACCACCCACAGTGGAGCATTCTCAGATTAAATCTGCCAACTAGCGCAATTAGCCGCAGAAGTCACTGACAACCACCATGGTGCAATCCGTTCGCCTGTCAATCGACGTAATGGCAATCCACATCAACAAAGCCGTTAAGATGGCGCACCTCATCCGTCCAAGCTGTGCATGCCATGCAAATCAGGTAAGGATTTTCTTTCTTATGCGTCTACTTTACACTTTGATGAAATTTTGCTTGAAAAGCAAAATATTATCAAAGTGGGGGAAAATTATAGACGCTTAAATTTTGCCCCTAAAAGGTTCAATGATGATACACTATTTTTTGTATAAAATTGGATCGAGATTCCCGACCAATGGTCTGTGACTGAGATTATCTACATGTTTAACCATTTTTAATTTTTCGGGTTACTGGGCATTTCGCAATGAAACCGGATGCGAGAAGTGTTGGCTCAAGGGTCAATTTGTTGTCTCGAGATTTTGATGATTAAAACAAAACAAATAAATTTAAATTATATTATTTGTACTAATATCATTTTATGCAGATCTAAATATGGAAAATAAATAAACAAGGCAAAATCCTACAAATCCAAGGATAAACAAGGATAAACAAATATCATGAAGAACATTGAAGATCTTAGTGGTTAGCTTTTTAGGATTTATTGTAGGATAGAGAGAATGTTCATTTATAAGTGCAAAATTAATTCTTCTCTCTTTTTACCAAAAGTATTTTCGAAAAATATTCCCTTAAAAATTCAAAGTTTTTCGTTCTTTAATTCTCTTACCTAAAATGAAAGAGATTATGCCTCAATCATTTTGGTAACAAATCTCTTAGAAAAAGCTTTTCTTATCGTCGAAAAATATCTTCATAAAGATTTGAATTTTATTTACTTACCTAAATTAAATAAACTTTGCCTCAATCGATTTTGGTAATAGAATAAATCGAATAAAATCTTTATGTTTTTGTTCTCGAAAATAAATTTTTAAGGAAAACCAAAATCTTGTTCTTATTTACTTACCTAAATGAAAGAGATTTTGTCTCAATTATTTTTTGCAAATGAATACTTTGAAAAAGATTTTTCATATCCTTATTTTCGAAAATTATGTTTTTAGAGGAAAGTTTAATCTTCTCTTATTCGCTTACCAAAAAGAATGGATATTGATTCAAAAGAATTTTTGGTAACAAAGATCTCCGTATCTTCTAAAAATGGAAAGTCAATATTCTAATCTGAAAAAGAGATCTTACTTTCTAAAAACGGGAATCTCATCCCTCTCTATAAAAGGCGTCTTCTCTTTAAAAAGACGTGGAGAAAAAGGATTTTTGTTATAAGAGTATAAGTCCATTGATCAAATCTTTAATCTCTCAAAACTTACTCTTCAACCCCTTATTTCTTTTTCATCTTATTACTTCACATTTTATCTTTAAAATGTAGTTCGGATCTTATGAAAAAAAATTTATAACAACTTCTTTTGAAAAATAATTTTGATCTTTAAAACGATTTTCTAATCTGAAATACTGTTTTTCATGTTCTTATATCTGCATTTCTGTCTGTCTATTTAAATTCTGTAATCTTTTGTAGACAGGTTTTTATTTGAAAACATTTGTGTAATAGCTTAGTTGAAAAGCTATTATGAAATAGGTTATCAAGCGACCTTCTCCGTGAGAGAGATTCTAATGTCTTGATTTGAGTTTCTATTCTCTGCCAAAATAGAAAGGTTGTGGTTAACTAGAACCTTAGAAAATCCAATGGGACAAAGGGTAGATCTAGGAGTTAATCTATTGCCTGGTATTGTTGGTTTGTCTCTTACCCTTGAAAAGAGATAACATAGTTGAGGATCTCAAGATGAGTCTTGGGGAGTGGATGTAGGCGAGTTAGTGCCGGACCACTATAAATCACTGTTTTAATCTTTTTATTTTCTGAAGTTCTACTTGATACTATTTTACTCACACTTCTGTTTATATTTTAGAAATGCTAAAGTTGTTAATGGTTTTGATATTCTAAACTGGAATAAGCTTTATCTATTATTGAACATTAGAACTCTGAACTTCTGTATAGTGAATATACCAAGTTCTAAACTGTTCTTCTATTTTCAGTGTATCTCACTATTTGGGTTTTAATTAGTTTTCTAATCTGGCTTAGAGCTTTGTGAAGCAGTTTAAAATCCAATAACTATCTCTCACATAGTCTTTAATATATATCTAAACTTTATGAGGAAGTTTTAAAAGTAATAGCTTTCCCTCATAAAGTAGTTTTTGAAAATTGAATAAGATATTATGAAGCAGTTAGAATCTTTAACTGTTCTTTACAAAGTCTTTTTATTTTCTGTATAGAGCTTTGTGAGGAAGTTCTAAATAACTTACTCTCACAAATGCATACTTTTTCCGCTGCAACAGAATTCTGAGTTTGATTTTAAAAGTTAAATTTTTATTTTTTAGAAAACTCAATTCACCCCACCTCTTGGGTTCTGCCATACATATACGGGACCCATAATCTAGTATCAGAGCTTTGGCTCTTGACTTACCGAAGCTTAATAGCTTGAAAGAAAGATCCCATGGCAGCCCCATTTCCTCTTACATCTTTAGAAGGTCAATCTGTTTCTAGACCACCTTTGTTCAATGATTCTAATTACTCTTATTGGAAAACCCAGAATGGAAAATTTCATAAAATTAGTTGACATAAATTGCTGGAGGAACATCATTACTGGTCCTCATATTCCTATGAAAACTATAGAAAATGAGAAAGTTAGAAAAACAGAAGAAGAATATACTGATGCTGATTGGAATGATATTTCTATAAATGCAAAAGCTAATAATATTCTTCATTGTCTTTAGATCCAATAGAGTACAACAAAGTGTCTGGATGTAAGTCTGTAACGGAAGTCTGGGAAAAACTTAGAGTTACCTATGAGTTGATTGAGTGATTGCTGAATTAAATTCTAGATTTACTAATATAGTTAATCCTTTGAGAACTCTCGGAAAGGAAATTTCAGAAGATGAGCTTGTTAAGAAAATCCTTAGAATTCTACCTAAAACATGGGATCTATAAGAACTGTTATGAATTACAAAGAAACTCCCGTTACTTATGATTACTTGATAGGAGCTCTTGTTTCAGAAGAGATGAGATCTTCTTTGACTGTAGAAGATAAGAGAAAGAAAGGACTAGCTTTGAAAGTAGTTTCTAGTGAAGAAAGTTCTTCTGATCTTGATAGTGATGATTTAGCACTTGTTGCTATGAGATCAAAAAGTTCTATAAAAAGAGTGGAAGGCCACAAAAAAAGTTTATTAAAAAGAACTTTCCATCTAAAAATAACAACTTACTTAAGAAAGAACCTTCTGAAGTGGTTTGTTATTAATGCAACAAGCCCAGCCATATCAAGTCCAACTGTACTAAGTTGAAAAAGAAGTCAAAGAAAGAAAAGTTGAAGCAGGCATTCGTAGCTGCTTGGAGTGATTCAGATGTTTCTAATTCTGAAAGCCAAAGTGACCAAGAAGAAACTGCAAATATCTGTCTCATGGCAACTATCAATTTTGACTCCAAGGAAATCAGTACTCTGACTTCAACACAGAAAGCTGAAAGTAATGAAACAAATGCAACGGTCCAAAAACATGAAGAAAGCAATTTAATTATTTCTGAACTTGAATCTGAAAATGATCTTCTAGAAACTTATAATAACCTTTGCACTGAATTTGAAAAGATTGTTAAAAAGTAAAAAGTTCTAGAGAAGGATTTCAGAAAGTTAAAAATTGAATGCAATCATTTGAAAGATGCTTTTTATCAAGAAGTTACATGCAAAGATCTTATCATAGAGATCAAAGATCTTAAAGATTATAATAATAAATTTTCTGAAAATCTGAAACACTTTAAAGAAAAATGTAAAATCTGAATTCTGAAAATGAATCTTTAAAAACTGAGATTAAAATTCTAAAATCAATTTCAGAATTGTTTTCTAAAGAAAAGACAAGTTCTAGTTATGATAGCATTTCTAAATAGAATCATGTTTCTAATAAGAAAAATACTGTTTCTAATGTTGTGACTTTAGAACATCAGAAATCTGATAGTGTCAACAGAAAGAAAAATCATAGTAAGCTGAATACACCTGTTACCACTAACCCTTCAGGACCCAATATGAGTTGGGTATCTAAATCTGCTTGATCTTTTCAGGTGTGCCTAAGGAGTGAGCTGAAAACAGAAATGTGGTACATGGACAGCGCTTGCTCTGGGCATATGACTGGTGATAAAAAGAAATTAACCATATTAGAAAAGAAAAAGGGAGGTACAGTAAGCTTTGGAGACAAAGCAAAATGTAAAATCGTTGGTATTGGAGTGGTAGGTTATAATCCTTCAATAGAAGATGTATGCTTAAAATCGTTGGTATTGGAGTGGTAGGTTATAATCCTTCAATAGAAGATGTATGCTTAGTAGAAGGATTACATTATAACTTGTTAAGTGTGAGTCAGATTTGTGATAAAAATAGAAGAGTGATCTTTGAACCCTCTTGCTATGAAGTTCAGAATATGCATGATAACAAAACTTTATTTATTGGAAAAAGGTTTGAGAATATATACCTAGTAGATCTCTCTGATATACATAACTAGACATATGCTTAGTATCTGTTGATAATTCTAGTTGGTTATGGCATAGAAGACTTGGACATGCAAGCATGCACCTTATTTCTAAACTGTCTAAGAAAGACTTGGTTCGAGGTTTGCCAAAGTTGAAATTTGAAAAGATCACGTTTGTGATGCTTGTCAATTGGGCAAACAAACCAGAACATTTTTCAAATCTAAGGGCATGGTTTCTACTTCTGGAACTTTATAATTACTACACCTTGATTTATTTGGACCTATTACTCCTTCTAGTCTTGGAGGTAAATTCTATGCATTTGTTATTGTAGATGGTTATTCTAGATTCACCTAGACACTCTTCCTTAGAAATAAGGATGAGTCATATGACGTGTTTGTTCATCTTTGCAAGAGAATACAAAATGAGAAAGGATACAACATCTCACCGATTAGAAGTGATCATGGAGGAGAATTTGAAAACCAGAAATTCGATGCATTTTGCAAAGAGTTAGGAATCTTCCATAACTTCTCAGCACCTAGAACACCCCAGCAAAATGGAGTAGTGGAACACAAGAATAGAACACTTCAAGAAATGGCCAGAACCATGCTGAGTGATTCTGAACTACCAAAGTATTTCTGGGAAGAAGCAGTAAACATTGCATGCTATATTCTAAATAGGGCTATGGTAAGATCTAAACTAAAAAAGACTCCATATGAGCTATACAAA
This sequence comes from Jatropha curcas, assembly GCF_041381405.1. Lineage (NCBI taxonomy): Eukaryota > Viridiplantae > Streptophyta > Magnoliopsida > Malpighiales > Euphorbiaceae > Jatropha > Jatropha curcas. The sequence continues at coordinate 9,363,235 of NC_143152.1, read as the reverse complement.
GGTGGAAAGCCAAATATTGGTTATTTTCACATTTTTGGGTGTAAATGTTTCATTCTAGACAATAAGAAAAATCACCTTGCTAAATTTGATGCTAAATCTTATGAAGGAATTTTTCTAGGATATTCTAGTAACAGTAAAGCATATAGGGTGTTTAATAAGAAAACTCTAGTTGTAGAAGAATCTATTCATATTGTGTTTGATGAATCTAACTCTATTTCTAGAATTTTAGAAAATGATGATGTTGTAGATTCTAATCAAGAAAAGCAGAATGAATAATCAGAACAACTAGAACAGCTAGAAAATGAGCAGATTGTTGATAATCAGGCTAAACCAGAAACAGAACATGAAGATCAGAACGCAACTGAAAGTCAAATGCTAGAAACAAAAAATGAGAATTCTGAATTACCAAAAGAGTGGCGATTCCACAGGTATCATCCTCAAGAAGACATTATGGATAACCCGTTAGAAAGGATGATGACTAGAGCTCAATATAAGAGATATTTTGGTAATGTTGTTTTCGTTTCTCAATTAGAACGTAAAAATTTAGAAGATGATCAAAATGATGAAAGTTGGATTCTTGCTATGCAGGAAGAGCTAAATCAATTTGAGATAAACTGAGTTTAGAAACTTATTCTAGACCTAAAAACCATTCTGTTATTGGAAAAAAATGGGTGTTTAGAAATAAGCTTGATGAACAAGGTAATGTTGTCAGAAACAAAGCAAGGTTAGTGGCTCAAGGGTACAATCAAGAGGAAGGCATCGATTTTGATGAGACCTTTGCTCCAGTTGCTAAACTTGAGGCCACAAGAATGCTTTGTGCATTTGCATGTTTTAAAATTTTCATGTTATATCAAATGGATGTGAAAAGTGCTTTTCTAATGGTTTCCTAAATGAAGAAGTGTATGTAGAATAACCACCCAGTTTGGAAGTTTATGATAAACCAAATCATGTTTACAAACTTACTAAAGCTCTTTATGGTTTGAAACAAGCTCCTAGAGCTTGGTATGAAAGACTAAGTGAGTTTTTATTAGAAAATGGTTTTTCTAGAGGAAAATTTGATACAACACCATTTATTAAAAATAAAGCACATGATATTCTAGTTGTACAAATCTATGTTGATGACATAATCTTTGGTTCTATTAATGACCTTCTTTGTAAGGAATTTTCTAAGATTATGTACGGTGAATTCGAAATGAGCATGATGGGAGAATTAAATTTCTTCTTTGGACTTGAAATCAAACAATGTGAAAATGAAATTTTCATAAACCAAGGAAAATATACTAGAGAATTGTTAAAACGGTTCAAAATGGAAAATGCCAAGGTATGTAGTACACCAATGACTCCATCCTCAAAATTAGAAAAAGATGAAAAAGGTAAGGATGTGGACATCAAATTGTTTAGAAGTATGATTAGTTGTTTACTATATCTAACGGCAAGCAGACCTGACATTCACTTCAGTGTCTGTTTATATGCTAAATTTCAATCGAGTCCTAAAGAATATCATTTAATTATTGTAAAAAGAATTTTAAGATATCTTTGTGGAACTTCTAATTTGGGTCTTGTTTTCCCCCGGAGAAAATCAATGTTGTTTGTTTTTGGAAAAAGGTGATAAAAAATCTTTTTGGATATGCGATGCCGATAAATCGGTCTTATAAATTATTTTTAGTCGTCACCCATTATTTCGGCAATGGGACCGTTTCCAATTTTAATTTATAAAATGACTCCATTCTAAACCCATTTTTATTTAAGGCTGATTATTTTAAAAAGACTGGTCAGGCGAACCAATGAGGTTCTAGGTAAGGGAATTGGGTACGTCGGCCCATTGGAAGCCGACGCCGGGAAAAAATCGGCCTCTTTTAACCTACAATCTCTAATTTGATTTTATTTTAGAAAAGCTAATTATTTAAACCCAACCCGAATAAATCGAACCGAGTTCCTAAGTGGAAAATTAATCAACCGTCCCAAATAGGTCCATTCATTGCATGCATCACAAATAAATCATATCATCCATCATTCATCCATAATGCGTATCAAATAAAATAAAAGACCCGCTCTTGCCTTATGGTTAAAGGCGGGCCATAAACCGATTGTAATAATATGTAATTAATGATAAACAATGAACAAACAAATTCTAAAAATCCCATGATCATCAATGATTAATTGGTTTAGTTTGATTAAGACTCAGTTTACCCCTGATTGTCTATTTCTCGGATTGAGCTTGAAAATTTATTTAACTAAATGAAACTAAGCAAAATAATAGAAATAAACTGGAACTGGGAGGCAGTCGCGTCACGCGGGTGTTCTATGGAAGAACAGTCGCGTGGCGCAACTATTGCCTTTATTCTGGATTTAAGAACAGTCGCGTCACGCGGGTATCCTATGGAGAACAGCCGCGTGACGCAACTATTAGCTACGCGACGACACTGTTCGTGACATTATTAAAATCTTTAAGTATATGGGTTATTTATTTAAAGCAAAATATTAGATACAGATATAGAAACAAACATGAAAAATGAGTCGTAAACAGCTGCGTCACGCAAGAGATCTAATCCAGGTCAGGGGCTTTTGGACATGAACAGTCGCGTCACGCAGGTAGTAGCTGCGTGACGCGGCTGCTTTGGTCCGCAACTACCATTCAAACTAGTTCTTTTTACGTTTCTTTTTGGTCCAAAGTGGTTAGAACAAACCCAGAAAAGTTCAATAATGGGTAAACTTACGTTTTGTCAATGGTAAACCAATTAATCAATACAAAAATGAGATTTTTAAGAAATAAAATGCTAGAAATAAATAAAAATAGAAAGGATAGAGTTAGAATCGTTACCTAACCCTCAGATTTGAGGATTGCATATGCTGAGATTAACTCAGAAGTGGTTTTTCACAATTCCAGAAGCGCAATCACCAAGTTCTTTTGCAAAAATGAAATTATCTTTCTCTTTTTTCCTCTTTTTCTTATCTTTTTGCTATTATCTTTCTTTAATCTTAAATCTAAATATCTATGACTTTGATCTACCCCAAGTTTACTCAATGGAGTTCTTGAGAAAGAGCTCTAGTCGTCTTTTTAGATGTCTAAACTTTGAAGATTATGTTTTCTTAGAGGAAAAATGAGAGCAAACTGAAAATGCCAAAGTCTAAAAAAGGGTCCCGTTTTTGCTGTGTAATGTAGTATTTATATGGCTAGGGCAACAGGGCAGTCGCGTCACGCAGGTAGTAGCTGCGTAACGCACCCATAAGCCTGCGTGGCGTGACTTACTTTCCGTACAGTTGCCGCGTATCCATACAAACAGTGCAAGCCACTGCACGGGCGCCCGCCAAAGGTGTCAGACCCGTTAGAGCTACGTGACGCAGCTAGAAGTGCCGTCACGCAGGTAGTAGCTGCGTGACGCAGCCCTAACGTGGGTCAGGCTCCTTTGGGCGGTTTGGTTCAATTTTTGATTCGGGCACTTCTGGTTTATTGTGAAACCTTATCCTTTGTCCTCATATCATCATTGGGTTAGGTGGAGGCATAAAACCACGCGTCAACAGTTTGCCCCCCCACTTTATCATTAATTGTATAAACGATTAATGTTAAAGTGGTCCATTGACGCGCCTTCAATCTGGTAATCATCCTCGAAGCTCGGTTTGGTCGGTTCGAAAGATGTTGGATTGACTTGATCATCTGGCCACCTACTCAGCTCGGTTTGATCGGCTTTTGTCGGCTCCAGTCGGATTCGTGAACAACTCCAAAGCTCGGTTTGATCGGCTATGAAGACACCTCCGAGGCTCGGTTTGATCGGCCTAAAGGATTTGAATTGATCCTCTGGTCACCTCTTTAGCTCGGTTTGATCGGCTTTGTTGGCTCCAGTCAGTATGTGAATGACTTCAAAGCTCGGTTTGATCGGCTTGGAAGACACCTTCGAGGCTCGGTTTGGTCGGCCTGAAGGATTTGAATATCTAGTCACCTTCTCGGCTCGGTTTAATCGGCTTTGTCGGCTTTCATTGAATCTGTGGAGAAACATCCTCGAGACTCGGTTTGATTGGTCACGAAAGATATTAATTTGATGACAAAGTCTTCAAAGCTCGGTTTGATCGGCTTGAAGGACTTTGATCTGGCCACCTACTCAGCACGGTTTGATCGGCTTTGTCGGCTCCAGTCGGATCAGAAAAGGCATCCTCGAGGCTCGGTTTGATCGGCCCGAAAGACGTCGGTTTTGTCCTCGTCAACTTCGCAACTCAACATCATTGACTGGGAAAGAGATTTCAAATAGCTTCGCAATACATCATCACTGTTTTGAAATTGTTCTGACTAGCTTCGCAATGCACCATCACTAATCAGTAAAACCTATCGGCTTCGGAAAAACCATCACCGGTTGGCCTGAAAAATTGATCACAAGAGAAAGAGCAATATCCGTGTACAAACAGACCTTGCCTTTTGTTAGAAAGATTTTGGGACATCACATGTCCCCATGCATTAATCATGAATTGTATAATTTGATTGTCTTTGCAAAAATTTTAGCAAAAAAAAAAAAAAAAAAAAAATCGTAGTAAAAATTTAGGCTGAAATTTCCATACATACCTTTTTGATGTAGTGGTTGGAAAGAACTTACTTGAAGGTAATCCGGGTAATTTGATGTTTCTGCCCCCTGTGCGGTGAGTAGATGAAAATTGATGAAATGTACGAGCCGCATACCAACATCAAATTGCTTGAATGGGCCAATACGGGCTCTAAATGGGCCAAACGGGCTCTAAATGGGCCAAACGGCCCTACGGGCTTGATAAAAGATGATGGGCCCATTCTTTGGGCTCGGAGAAGTGAGCTTGGGCCCAGCTACTTACTATAAGTAACTTTCTTCGTAACCAATTCATTTTCACTTATCACAAATCCTAAGCAATTGAGAATCCTCTGAACTTTTCAACCAAACAAAATGTCTCAGCTTCCAGAAATTCCCGCTTCTGCTTACACTCCTGGGATGGAGATTCTCGGGGCACTACCCGATATTCCGACGTTTGAGGGTGAGGCGGTGCTGGTGAGCCGAAATCCATTGACCCTTGGGACACGGCCGTTGCAGCTTCTGCCGTTGCCAGGTACGGAGTTCCCGGTCCGATATGAGACGAGCCGGATGCGCGGCTTTCAGTCCGAGGTTAGTAGTAAAAAAAATTCCCTTTTTTTTTACCGCTTTTGATCTGTAATTGCAGCAATAGAACTGTTCATTTGAGTTTATGCCTGCGTCGACAGTCGCGTCACGCAGGTAGGAGTTGCGTGACGCGGCTGTTCTTCCATGAACAGTTGCGTGACGCAGCTGTTCTTGTGTGAACAGTCGCGTGACGCGACTGTTCGAGGCGCCAGAAACCCTAGCTTGCTTTGAACCTTAGAATCGACCCTTTTTATTGTATTAGAACTGGATTTGTTGAGATTGGATTATTGGTAGCTCTAGGCGACTTGATTTTGCCCTGAAAATTGCATGAAAACAACACAAACATAGTGAAATTAGGTTGAAATTGAACTACTGCGTACCTTCGACAGTTGCGTCACGCAGCTGTTCTTTGGAAGAACAGTTGCGTGACGCGTCTGTTCGTCGATGAATGAGTTCCTTGAACAGTCGCGTAACGCGGCTAGAGAGATGCATGGCGCGTCTTCGTGGTTGCGGGACGCATCTGTTCTTGGGGCCATGTATTTCGAACAGTTGCGTGGCGCAGCTATAGGGTGGCGTGACGCGAGTGATGAGATGCGCTACGCAGCTATGCTTCTGATCGCGCGACTTGGGGAAAGCTGCGTGGCGCGACTCCATAGATGCGCGACGCGACTAGGAGTCGCGTGACGCAGCTATGGTGAAACTCGAGTTTTTGTTCCTCCTGTCATAGAAGAAAATGAACAATTATTAGTCTTACATTTATTGAAATTGAAATTTACTTACAGGTTAATCTGGGCAAGGCCCGTTCAGGCGGATCGGCTACTGATGCTTCTGCCTTCTGGGACCTGCTGGACCCTCCTATGCGAGCTCGGGTTGTCACTGCTGGTTTCGGGGACTATGCCGCCGGATTGCGCCGCACACAGCCTCGTCTCCCACCCGCTATGCGATATGCATTGATGGAGCGGTGGAACGACTGCACGCACACTTTCGTGTTCGGGTTCGGAGAGATGACCCTCACTCCCGTGGATTACGCTGCCATCACCGGCTTACGCTTCACTGGACCGGTTCCCCCGCTAGACGCTCGGTACCAGACGGCTGCTATCGGAGCCCAGCTTTTTCGTTCCCTCCTCGGTGTCACGACGCAGACCCGATACACTGTACAGGGGTGTATGTCTTATGAGACGGTCTATCGGTTCTGGGCCGAGAGGATCAGGACTCGGTTGGAGGCTTGGCGAGAGTTGCCAGAGGATGTCCGACCTGCTGCTCCTGCGTATACTCGGGAGGAGAGGGACCAGGCTGCCCGGTCCTTCTTGTTCTACATCATTTCGTCCCAGCTGCTATGTACCTCCCAAAATAAGGGAGACCCGGCGGTGTTAGCATGTCTTCGGGATCTGAGCCAGGTCGGATCCTTCGACTGGGCCACACTCGGTTTGGCTCATCTCTATCATGGTCTGGATGTCTAGACCCGTGGTAGCGGTGAGTCGAACTGGCTGTTCATCCGGCCTCTGGAGGTAACATTCCTTCACTATTCAACTTTTTATTCGTCATTCTCTACTGTTCAACTAGCTGATATTACTTCTGTTTCTGTTGCAGGTATGGTCTTATGAGTACTGTATCTATCCGGGTGGTCCGAGTGGTGACTCTCCCGTCGAGTCTAGGAGGATTCCTCGCTATCTAGCCCACTGCCATCACACTTACGCCAGTGGCGAGGATCCAGAGTACTGGCGGAGCTTCCTTAACGATCGGGAGTTGTCCGATGTGAGTACAGAAAGAATCTTTGAACCTGTAGCTTGTCTCATTCTTTATTCTGACACACTACTAATGCTGATTTCTTATCGTTTTTTGCAACTATCTTTAGAGCCATGGGACTGCGACGCCTGGAGGACCTATCCGGGCCGGGAGGTGGCTGAGTTGCATACCCGGTCGAGGCAGCTGCTGCGAGGATACTGGGCTGACCGATACTTCCTTGGAGAGCGGGTTTTTGACACTCCGATAGCTCCAGCACGACGGAGAGTGCTTCATGCCCCTCCCCGGCATATGTGTCTGTTGGAGGGTTTGACCCGAGAAGACCTGGAGGTAGAGTATGGAGGCTTCTCGGCGAACGATTTCCTGTCCGCCGGTGATTTTCCTACTTATTTTGCCTCTCGGATGCAGGCTCGATTTCCCGAGGTTCTCGAGTATATTCAGGTAACCCATCTGACCTTCAACCTCATTTACTGTTACTACTCTTCCTCTTTGTTTCAACTTACTGATGGTATTACTTTCTTCATGACTGAATGCAGGAGCGGAAGACGCACAAGACCGCAGCTTACTACCGGGCTGAGGCAGCGACTAAGGCTGGTGGCGCGGCGACTCCGGCCGGACCAGCCGGTGTAGTACTAGGCGATGTTCCGTTTCCGCCAGGTATGGAGGTGGTGTTGGATCCTGGCCTTGGTTTGGGATCTGGCATCATTATTCCTGCTGATCTTCGGCAGGCTCCTCCTCCGGTATAGCTGGACCCTGAGCACACTACACATGTAAGTTACAAACCGAATTTACAAAGTTAAAAGCACTTTACCTGAGTAATCTTTTAATAGATTTTTTTGTTTGCAGGTGTCGGCTCAGAGATACCAGGAGATCTGCCAGCGGTTCGGCTTTGCCCGATCCTACATCGGCCGGCTCTACTCCGAGCGACATGAGCTGGTATGCATTTTACACATTTTTGCCTTTTTGCTTTTCATTATTTGGATGGCCTTTCTTACACATGCTTGTCTTTGCAGGAGCTGAAGAACGGGAGGCTACGGAGGCATCAGTCCCGTCAGTCCAGTGCCGTGAGCCGGCTTCAGGCGGAGGTGGAGCGGCTTCGGACGAGGCTAGAGGTTGAGGGTATCCCGCTCGACTCTTCTGATGAGGATGAGGGTGGCTCTTCTTTCGACGACGGACCGTCATCGTCACCCCCTCCGACTGTCGCTGGTCCTAGCCGTAGGCGGCGGTAGTCTTGTTGCATGACTCCTCCGTTTTTTGAACATTTTAAACATTTTGAACTTTTTATTGATTTTCTATTTGTTTATTTTTTTGTGATTGTACAGCTATATCAACATCTTATGATATTATTTACACTTTTACAACACTTGGTTTTTATCACTTTATGTGTGTTTATGTTTTGTAACTATGAAGCCTTGTTCCTGTAAAAACAAAACACGAACACAACACCAAATACAAAATAGCGATGTACCATTTATTCATAAGAATGGTTCACCTCATTAGTAGTCAGTAGATCGACTTATTAAAAATAAAATAAAGTGAATAAAATAATGAACTTAACATGGAACATGATCAAGAATCACCTTCCAAATAGAAAATGTACTGTAGTACTTACTTGACGGGGCGGTCCACTCGGTGAATGCAGGCGTAATGGCTCAACCACCCTTTTCTCGACTAATGTGATCGTAAAGACTCAATTTCCTTATTGTACAGGCTGTCCTTCTTCTTGATTAATGCGAGTTTGAATGCACATCGACCCGAATGGACTATTCAGGATTGTCCTTCCAACTACTTCTGACGATAGTTATTATTTCGGATGACAACATTATTTCGTTCATCGGTCCCTTCACTCTTCTATAAATGGAGATTTCGCTTCGCACCTCCTTCCCATCCAGTATCCAAAGCATATCAGTTTCTTAAGTGACTTTCTTCTATGGCCTTTAGAAGCCAAGTCTCATCTTTCGTCCAATCCATCCCTGACGATCTATGGCAAGTCTCTCCTTTGGATCAACTAGCCTGGTTAAAATATTTCAAAGACCTGAAACCTAACCATGGCTTCTTGTCTTGGCTCATTACTCATTTCAATCCGAACACCATGGTTTTCAGGTTTGAAGACTCTGAAGTGACTCCGACTTATGAGGAAATGTGCGCCGTGATGGATCATCATCCTGAACAAGACGAAACTCCGGCCTTGCCCCCAGGTCCTAGGTATAATCTAGCTGAGATTGCGACCTTGTGTCCGGTTTACCTTCCTTGGATCCGAGCTTGTTGCTTCTTGCTGCTGAATGTGTATGCCATGAAGAACCGTCGACCCGGGATTGGAGATTTTCGACTTCTGACCGTTGTTCGTGACATGCACTTGTACCATCGCACCGTCTTCGTGATGATCATGGGGGAAACAATGTGTGTTGGGCCAGAGATATTGCCCTTCACATTACTGATTTCAATGTTCATCATCGCGGTTGTCCATTGCTATTGCAAGCCTGGGCTCTGGATAAATTAAGCCTGATTCCTCCGGTTCCAGCTCGCTTGATTCCAACTTACGGATCTGCTGTTTTTCAATCTCGGTCTCGGAGACGCTTCGATTTTGGTGATAACCCTACTATTCGGTGGACTTGTCCTTGGTGGAGAATTAGACTGGCCATGATTGGAAGCATGAATCTCAATTACGTGTTATATGCCAGTCTGGACCGTTCCATGGCCTATTTCCCAGATAGGATCAGTCGTCAGTATGGGATGATACAACGTGTTCCCCGAGTCCACAACTTCGAGAGCGGCTTGATAACATCACATCTGTTGACCAATTTGGCCGATCGTTGGCAAAGTCGAAACACCATACATTTAGATGAAGGAATAATGCAGGATGCTGTGACGCCTGCATATGCCGACTGGTTCTTTACCCCACAATGATGTCACACTTTGTGAAGGCCGACCTTTGCTGATATGTCTCCTCAGAATAATTGTTGTTTTTCTCTTATGTCCAAACCATGGGCTTTTATCTAAATGTATCCGCTTTTCTTTTAATCAATGGTCTTTATGATTCTGTCCTTATTAATTCCTGCACACATGAACAATGAAATACAACAAAACTTTTCTTTCGAAATTATTTGCTGTGTTAGTTATCTGGGGCTTCTGCCCTTGGGTTAATAAATGAAAACTCAATAAAGTAAAAATTACTCTGTAAACATAGGAATTTATGCTTGTGAACAATAAAGAATGAAGTGGCTGTTTTATAACCTGCACAAATTAAATAAAAACAAATGTAACTCCTCTATGTATGCATGAACTAATGCGAGTGTTAAGGTTTATGCATGGTTTTGTTGATCCTTCTAGGGAAATCACTGAGAAAATGGTACTCGTTCCTCTGATCAATGTCTCTCTTTCTTTTTTTTTTTATTCGATGTTTAGGCAGGACCAACGGCCAGGACACTTCACACTAAGTGAGTCGATCTTTGTTTAAATAAACAGAGAGGAAGGTCTTGCATTCTTCGACCGTAATTCCAGGACAAAAACAAAAATTTTGAAAACACAAATTCTTTATTAATCTTACTTCTTTTCAACATTATACAGAAGTAAAAAAAATTATTCTAATACAATGGTCATTCGTTTTAACTACTTGATTTCCTATTCTCCTTCAAGTTAAGTTGATGGCATTGAGCAATCAGTCACTAATCTGTCACGAACGCATGGCATGAATTCTGCATTTAAACTAAGCACCACACGTTAATCCTTAGATTTTATTTTATTTTCATTTTTTTATATGCTCTGACTTTTGCCTAGGCCGCCCTTGCGGGTTTTCAACCTAGCGAGCTCATTTCTTGCCTAAGCCGCCCTCTTCGGGTTTTCAACTTAGCTCTCTCTCTCTTTTTTTTTTTTTTTTTTTTTTTTTTGAAATCATCATCTCAGACATAGAATTTTTTCATTTGATCCTGATTGACAATCCGATTGACAGGCTTTCCTTCCATCGTGATTAATTCAGCAGCACCTTTAGCCAGCAACTTCTGAATTCGGAACGGTCCATGCCAGTTGGGTTTGAACTTCCCAGCAGGATGATGTTGGGCTTCATGATCCAATAACCTGATCAGCACCAAATCTCCATTCTTTAAAGCCCTTGGATGTACTCGCTTATTGTAAAAACGAGCAATCCTCCTTTTTCTCATTTGATCCTGGAATCGAGCATTCAGTCTTCTTCCGTCTAAGAGTGCCAGATCTTCATACCTCTTCTTAACCCATTCTTCTTCGGTCAGACCAGCTTCTACCAAAACCCTGAGAGACTTCTTTTCGAGCTCTACCGGTAACACTGCCTCCATTCCGTATACCAATTCAAAGGGAGAAGCTCCATTTACTGCCTTGAAGGTAGTGCGATGCCCCCAGAGCGCGAAAGGAAGTTTCTCGGCCCAGCTTCTATACCTTTCACACATCTTCGACAGGATTCTCTTGATCTCCTTATTTGCAGCTTCTACCGCACCATTAGCCTGAGGGCGATAAGGAGAAGAATGGTGATGCTCAACTTTGTATCTATAAAGCAATTGGCCAACTTCTGCTTGAAAATGAGGACCATTATCTGTAACTATGTGTTGGGGAACACCATAGCGATAGAAAATGTTCTGTTCGATAAACTTGGCCACATGTTTGGCAGTTAAAATTCTGTAAGACTGAGCTTCGATCCATCTGGAGAAGTAGTCAATTGCAACCAATATATACTGATGACCATTGGATGCTACAGGTGAAATTTTACCGATGACGTCTATGCCCCATGCAGAAAAAGGCCATGAAGGAGTTGTTGGATGGAGTTCAACAGCAGGTAAGCGGCTTCTATTGTCATGATATTGACAGGCTTTGCAACGGCGCACATATTGGACACAATCGTCTTCCATTTTCATCCAAAAATAACCTTGCCTCATGATCTTTCTTGCTAAACTCATACCGCTTAGATTAGTACCACAGACTCCTTCATGAACTTTTCTCATTATGTCCTCTCCTTCTGTCTCGCTCACACATCGCAACAACACTCCATCCCAGGTTTTCTTATAGAGTTCACCATCGGCTAGGACATAGTGTAGCGCCATTTTCCTTAAGACAGCACAGTCTTCTTTCGTCGCATCATCAGAAAAAGTACCGTTTTTCATATACCTCAGAATATCCGTAAACCAGGGTTCTTCCTCCGGCTCCACCTGATTCACATAATGTTCTTGATAGCATGGGATATTGGCTGTGGTAATGATAAATGGCTTCTTCGGAACTTTGCTTATATCCTGCCAAGCCGACGCTAAGTTTGCCAAGGCGTCTGGAATTCTGTTATAGGTTCTTCCTATGTGAGTAAAAGTGATCTTGTCAAATAGTGCTGCCTTTTTCAACAAATACTCAACATAGGGTTTCAATCTTTCTTCTTCTACCTTCCATCTCTCGTTGGCGTGCTCAATAACCAGAGATTCTGGGTTCGATCCCCAGCAGAGTCGCCAAACTGTTTTCCCCCGGAGAAAATCAATGTTGTTTGTTTTTGGAAAAAGGTGATAAAAAATCTTTTTGGATATGCGATGCCGATAAATCGGTCTTATAAATTATTTTTAGTCGCCACCCATTATTTCGGCAATGGGACCGTTTCCAATTTTAATTTATAAAATGACTCCATTCTAAATCCATTTTTATTTAAGGCTGATTATTTTAAAAAGACTGGTCAGGCGAACCAATGAGGTTCTAGGTAAGGGAATTGGGTACGTCGGCCCATTGGAAGCCGACGCCTGGAAAAAAACCGGCCTCTTTTAACCTACAATCTCTAATTTGATTTTATTTTAGAAAAGCTAATTATTTAAACCCAACCCGAATAAATCGAACCGAGTTCCTAAGTGGAAAATTAATCAACCGTCCCAAATAGGTCCATTCATTGCATGCATCACAAATAAATCATATCATCCATCATTCATCCATAATGCGTATCAAATAAAATAAAAGACCCGCTCTTGCCTTATGGTTAAAGGCGGGCCACAAACCGATTGTAATAATATGTAATTAATGATAAACAATGAACAAACAAATTCTAAAAATCCCATGATCATCAATGATTAATTGGTTTAGTTTGATTAAGACTCAGTTTACCCCTGATTGTCTATTTCTCGGATTGAGCTTGAAAATTTATTTAACTAAATGAAACTAAGCAAAATAATAGAAATAAACTGGAACTGGGAGGCAGTCGCGTCACGCGGGTGTTCTATGGAAGAACAGTCGCGTGGCGCAACTATTGCCTTTATTCTGGATTTAAGAACAGTCGCGTCACGCGGGTATCCTATGGAGAACAGCCGCGTGACGCAACTATTAGCTACGCGACGACACTGTTCGTGACATTATTAAAATCTTTAAGTATATGGGTTATTTATTTAAAGCAAAATATTAGATACAGATATAGAAACAAACATGAAAAATGAGTCGTAAACAGCTGCGTCACGCAAGAGATCTAATCCAGGTCAGGGGCTTTTGGACATGAACAGTCGCGTCACGCAGGTAGTAGCTGCGTGACGCGGCTGCTTTGGTCCGCAACTACCATTCAAACTAGTTCTTTTTACGTTTCTTTTTGGTCCAAAGTGGTTAGAACAAACCCAGAAAAGTTCAATAATGGGTAAACTTACGTTTTGTCAATGGTAAACCAATTAATCAATACAAAAATGAGATTTTTAAGAAATAAAATGCTAGAAATAAATAAAAATAGAAAGGATAGAGTTAGAATCGTTACCTAACCCTCAGATTTGAGGATTGCATATGCTGAGATTAACTCAGAAGTGGTTTTTCACAATTCCAGAAGCGCAATCACCAAGTTCTTTTGCAAAAATGAAATTATCTTTCTCTTTTTTCCTCTTTTTCTTATCTTTTTGCTATTATCTTTCTTTAATCTTAAATCTAAATATCTGTGACTTTGATCTACCCCAAGTTTACTCAATGGAGTTCTTGAGAAAGAGCTCTAGTCGTCTTTTTAGATGTCTAAACTTTGAAGATTATGTTTTCTTAGAGGAAAAATGAGAGCAAACTGAAAATGCCAAAGTCTAAAAAAGGGTCCCGTTTTTGCTGTGTAATGTAGTATTTATATGGCTAGGGCAACAGGGCAGTCGCGTCACGCAGGTAGTAGCTGCGTAACGTACCCGTAAGCCTGCGTGGCGCGACTTACTTTCCGTACAGTTACCGCGTATCCATACAAACAGTGCAAGCCACTGCACGGGCGCGCGCCAAAGGTGTCAGACCCGTTAGAGCTGCGTGACGCAGCTAGAAGTGCCGTCACGCAGGTAGTAGCTGCGTGACGCAGCCCTAACGTGGGTCAGGCTCCTTTGGGCGGTTTGGTTCAATTTTTGATTCGGGCACTTCTGGTTTATTGTGAAACCTTATCCTTTGTCCTCATATCATCATTGGGTTAGGTGGAGGCATAAAACCACGCGTCAACAGGTCTGTGGTATTCTAAAGGTGATACATTTAATCTTGTTGGGTATAGTGATTCTGATTTTGCAAGAAGCAGAATAGATAGAAAAAGCACGTCTGGAACTTGCCAATTTCTAGGTAGCGCCCTTGTATCATGGTTTAGCAAGAAACAGACATCAGTTGCTCTCTCTACTGCAAAAGCAGAATATATTGTTGCTGGAAGCTGTGTTGCACAAGTTCTATGGATCAAGCAACAATTGGTCGACTACAGTCTGAAATTAGAAACAATACCAATTAAGTGTGACAACATAAGTGCCATCAACTTATCCAAGAATCTAGTCCAACATTCTAGAACCATGCATATGGAACTCAGACATCACTTCATACGTGATCATGTTCAAAAAGGTGATATAGTGATTGAGTTCATTCCTACAGAAAAGCAATTGGCAGATATCTTTACTAAACCTTTGACTGAAAGCCAATTCTGCTTAATTAGAAGAGAACTCGGTATGTTAGTTCTAAACCCTTAACTTTAGAACTCTGTAACTATGTCCTAAACTGCTTTTTACATTTGAGATTGAAAGATTTACTTTGTGTTATATTCTATTATGTGTGATTCTGAAAAATGTTTCTGTCTAAAAGAAATGCATATTGCTCTGATGTGACTTTCTAATGTCATTATCAGACTCTACTTTTAGACAAAATTCAAAAACAGTCGATTTCTATTTTTTTTTTGTGTCTTACTATGTTTTATGTCACTATTTCATTTAAGTTTTGGCGATATTTTTTTTTTGAGTCGATTTGAATTTAATTAAAACTATTTTTATTTCTTTTATTTTTTTTTGTGTTTTATTATAACTTCTTTTTTTTAAGTGTTGTCTTATTTCCTAAAGCTTATATCTTCTTAAATTAAACCGTTTTACTTCTCTATTAAAACCGCTTCATCTTCTCTTTTCCCTTCTTGCAACGAAACCCCAAACGTTTTTTGCTTCAAAACCCTAACCATGGCTGGATCGAGTTCCACCTCTTCCTCCTCAGACTCCCTGATGGAACAAGAACTTCAACTTCTTAAGAGGCTATCTAAGAAGTATGAACGGAAAGAATCGAAATAGAAGAAATCTGTTGAGGAATCAAAGAAAGAAAAAGTAAAAATAGAAAAATCAAAGGAGCGGGTCTCTGGTTCTCGCAGCAAAGGTAAATCTGTTCTTTCTCGATACCCTCTTATGCACTCTTATGTAATTGACTGGAAGTTCTTTGGAAAGGACGAGTTCGACTTTAGATAACTCTTTGAGTTCCAGGGATGGATGGATTTTTTATCCTTGAACAGACCTTGTTATGAGAATGTGGTTAAGGAGTTTTATGGTTCTTTTTAAACCATTGGGTCAAAATCGATTTCTATAAAAATTGAAGGAGAAATTAAGGCATTGTCTTACGCTGACTTGAGCAAGATTTTCAATATACCAAACACTAGGTCTAGGGTAACAAAAATCAAAGATATTTCTAGGGTAAATGGATACAAAAGGAAGAATCTGTAAAGAAAATTGTGAAGAAAGGTTCTGTAGAAAAACAAGGTATAATTGAGTGTTCAAATTTAACTGATAGTATGAAGTGGCTGTATAAATTGATTGTGCACTATATTTACCCAAAGAGTGCTTCGCTCACTTATGTTAATCAGGTTGAGATGTGCATAATGTGGCACATAACTGGGAAGAAACCCTTCAATTTGTGTCACACTATTTTTAACAAAATGTAGAACAACCCTAAGAAACTACCCTATGGCATGGTGCTTACCCCTGTGTTTGAGTTTTTGAAAGTGAACTTAGATGATAGCGAGGGTCACAATCTTTCAAAGTTAGATAGTGGATCTTTGAAACTGAAAGATGAAAAAGGTGATGAGGAAAAAGAAAAAGGAAGTGAAGAAGAAAAAGAAAGGACAGAAAAAGAAGAAAAAGAAGAAGAAGCTGAGGAGAAGAAAAGAAGAGAGGAAAAGGGAAAAGTTAAATTAGAAGAAGCAGAGAAGAAAGAAAAGAAAGAAAAATTAGAAAAAGAAAAGAAAGAAGAAACAGAGGAAGAAAAGGAGACAGTGGCTGAGGTTGAGACAGAATTAAAAAGGGAAATAGAAGAAGAAAAGAGAAAATTGAAGTCAATACCGAAGAGAAAAAAGATTTTGAAAAGATTGAGAAAGAAGAGACAGTAGAGATTGAGGAAGCCAGTGATGCTGAAACTGAAAAATTAGAATTGAGTGAAGAAGAAAAAGAAACTGAGGTTAAGGATCAGAAGGAATCCTGAACTTCTGTCAGCACAAAGGAGTAGAGAAGCTATGCTGGGCAGAATGGAAAAAGAGCTTATTGAAGAGCATAATAAGGAGGTTGATGAGGCTATTAAGTAAAGTAAAGTTGTAATTGCACACAGTCAGTCCCTCATTGAATCCTTAGAAAGAATGAAGAATATTAATGAGAGAAGCCTAGCTACTCTAAAGGTCAAAGGAACACCCTACACTCCTACCTCAGAAAAGCCAAAGAGAGTAAAGCACATTGTTGGTAAACACAGAGTTCATGGAAGGAAGCCTCCTTTGCATCCCTCTTCTAAACGTCCAGAAAGTTCTACTGAAACTGTTCCTGTACAAAACCTTAGAAGTTCTAAGAGACTTAGAACTGACTCCAAACCCCTCTGATTTTCTTTACTTGGTTTGTCTATATTTTGTGAACAATTTCTTTTTTTTGTGTGTCTTTGTAGGTTGTGTTGTTTGAATTCTGTTTAATTTTTTTTTTTTTTGTTTGTTACTTACATATTTTGCTCTGGTTTTACTAACCCTCTTGTATGATGACAAAAGGGGGAGAACACAGGATATTCTAATGATTAAGTACTTATCTCAAACTGCTAGTATGTGTTAATTTTAGTACTTATACCTAAATGCTTATTGTGTTCTAACCTGCGTTATTTTGTTTATTTATATATAAATAGAAAATAGAATATGGGCTATATGTTTAATATGATAATCTGAGGGTTAGGTAATCATCTAAACCTTCTTTTTTATTTTTAGTTATTTATTTGTGAAAAATCTTATTTTCTTAGTATTTGGTTAGTTTTGTGTTGATTAAACAACATTTTGCCCATTTCTGAGTGTTTCTGAGTTATATTAAACATCTGTTAATAAAAGAACACGTAAAAAGAGTAGTTTGAAAGGTAGTTACGGATTAGAGTAGCTGCGTCACGCAGCTACTACCTGCGTGACGCAACTGTTCATGTCCAAAAGACCTTGACTTTGCCTGGACCACCTGCGTGACGGAACTGTTCGTGGGAGTAGTTTTTATTTCGTTTTTATATTTTTACTTAATGCTATATCTTAAATAAATAATTAATGAAACTGGAAATTTTAATAAAGTCACGAACAGTCACGTCACGCAACTAGGAGTTCCGTCACGCAACTGTTCTTCATAGAACAGCTGCGTGACGCAACTGTTCTAGGGTTCCAGAATACTTTTTTTATTATTTTATTTTAATTGCATGACATTAAATAAATGTTTAATTTTAATTCAAGAAATGACCAATAATGGGTAGATTGTGTTCTAATCAAATCAAACAAATTAATTTACTATGATTTTGAGATTTTAGGATTTATTATTTATATTGTTGAAATTATATTATTAAATTCAGCTTGTGGCCCGCCTTTAACCATAAGACAAGAGCGGGTCTTTTAATTATTTCTGCTATGAGTGGATGATGGATGTGATGATT